>NC_141991.1:150104647-150259786 GCF_049901715.1 Pseudonaja textilis
GAAAAACTGTGGCTTAATTTATACCATGTTTATTACATTATTAGCTTGGTAGCCATAACACACTACTAAGCCATAACTTAATATTTAAAAATCTAATACCTGCAGTTCCAGTCACATACTAAACTCAGCCTAAAAAACTTACTATGTGAAGCAAGTTACTGTGTTCTGTAAATCACATCATATGGTTTAGTGGTATGAATAAACAACCTCTGAAGCATATTCAATGAACTCCTATCAAAATAAGTAAATCTATCCAATGATCAAGCAATCTCATTACAGCGCTACTGCAGATTAACCAAAGAACATGTGTTGGCAGCACTTTGTATAAGTTCAGGGCAAAAATGTAAAACTGTCCTGAGTGAAAACTGTTGGGCATTCTTAGTCCTTTGTGAACTGCTGATCCTGAGTGGGTTTTTTTTGTTGTTGAACTTTTAAGTTACTGAACTGCACCAAGACTTAAAAGTCTTCTCCCATGAAGAACCACTTTTTTCCTACCTTTTCCCCTCCCTTTACCATTTCAATGGATTGCTTGCAGGACTGCTAAAGACAGCTTCTCCTACAGCTGTTTAATTGATTTGCACTTAGAGGTTATGGTACTTTAATGTACTTTCAATTAATCTACAAAGAACAACGATGACCCTATAAGGACTCCAACAGAGAGAAACTTGCAAAATAGCCACTGGGGAAAGGCAAGGATCTCAGAATACATGCACTGTTCCAAAGTAGTCAGTTCAAAAGGAATAGTTTTTTTTTTAATTTCCTCTTCCCACATCTCTAAATTTTAATGTAATAATGGTAACAATTACCTAAAATCATCATTAATCTGGTGCGTGGATACCTTTCAAAGAGTCTTTTCCTTGGCTTCTAGATTGGGCTATAACTTTCAGCATGTGCTTGCAGAGGATTTTCATTACTATCCTCAGCATCCCCCCCCCCCAAAAAAAAACCCCAACCCCACATCCAGGGAATATGATTACTGTACTAATTTGTGTTTATTAAAAGTGAGCAATGCTATTTGGATATTGTTGCAACCGGCTCCACTGCTTACCTCTTTTCCTCTGGTCTACCTACACACTTGCCAACTGAGCCAAATTTCAGTGGTTTGGCTGAAGTAGGCTCTAATCCACAACAGTTTATATTTTTAATATCACTGTCACAATTCACCTTGTTAGTTTTGGAATAATGTTGCTGTACTAGTTTGCTGAGGACAGCCCAGTTGTAAGAAGCCTGGCTGAAGCGAACAGCAGCTGAATCCCAGAGTCTTGCTTCTAACTCTTAGCATGTTGGGCTACTTTAAAGCAGGCATTTTACAGCATAGACCCTTTATTGCTGCAAGAATGTGCTTCTCAGGACTGGCCTAAGGGCCCAAATAAAAGCTCTGCAATATATCAGTTATATCAACTCACTATGCCCCAACATGTGTTTCTCACAGTGAGCCAGGACTAGGGAAAGAGCGGACTTCTACACAGTACTGGGATTAGATTTATCAACGGGGTGAGAAGATGAAGCCATCTAAAATGCCCGCTTCTAAAAGGTGGTGAAACCCTGGTCTCCTGAGAGAGCTGCCTCTTATAAGAGGGGCCTATCTACTTACCACACAGCGGGCCTAAAAACCAAGCACCCGACCCTGGTATAATTCATGGGCTATTCCGTTTAACTACTCAGCTTGCCTCTCCCGATTATGGAGGGTGCCGAGGGCTTTTCTGGCCCCAGACTGACGAACCTTCTTATTACTCAGCGCAGGGATCCGGCGCGTGCGAAGGGATCCTATGGGTTTCCTTCTGCGCATTAGACGGAGTCCTTCCCCAGCACCCACGCGTGGAATCGGGCTCTGGCAGAGCCAGCTCCCCCGGGCAGGCTCCTTTAGTGGGCAGGCGCCGCCTCTGCAGCTTCAAGGGAACTGAAAAGCCGAAGCGAGGAGCGGTTTGTGGGGAGCTGGGTGGTGGTAGTGGTGGGGCTGCAGATGTACTACGGATGAAGCCTGGAGCGAGGCTCGAGCCAACCCCATCCGCTGTTCAAGCCCCACCTGTCTATCTACCGCTAAACGGCGTTCCGTCCAGCCTTGCCTTCTCCTCTTCCACTGACCTGCTCGGCTTGCGGGCCGGCCTCCATGCCCATCCGCGCCAGGCCCTCGCGAAGCTCGTTGATGTCCACTCGCCCATCCTTGTTGGTGTCTAGCTGCTCGAAGAGGCTGGCCCAGCGCTGGCGCCGCTCGGGATCGCGGAAGCCCTCTTGGAGGGACACCTGCTGCGGGGGCCCAGACCCTTCGCGGGGCTCTAGCATGGCACTTGCTCTCCCCACTAGACCCCCGCGAAGGGCGGCATCAAAGGCGGCCCACTTCTTGCCCCGTAGCCTGGGCCGGGCTCCATAGCGTCGTTGCCCCCTGCACGCTCGCTCCCTCTCAGCTTCGCTTTGCAAAATCGGTTCCACCCTCCCGTACAAGGGCATTTAACAATGCGTTGGTTAACGTCGCCTCCCACAGCCGTTTCCTCCTCCCCTTAAAATTAAAAAAAAAAAAAAGCAGCTCTCTGCAATGATAGCAGAGCGTTGAGGAGGAAGGCAGCTCGTAGAAGATCGCGGGATCAAAACAACGCTCGGGCATCCGTGGGTCAGTTCAGCTGCAAGAGGAAGCTCAATGCAATGAGCTTTACTGGCTGAGAAATGTAGCGGGAAGTCTTTTCTCCGGTTTGAATTTCGCCGCCACAGCGTGGAGGGGAAAAAAAAAAGAGCCTTCTATCCGCCCATCCGACATCCTCTATTGCTTGTGAACTTAATCCTGGGATTTGAACCCGGGACTATTCTAATCCACTTTACCAGATTTTGGAAAGACTGAACATATATTGTGAGGTACAGTTTTGTGTGTTTTCAGATCCTGTTCTGGAAGCAGTTAATGGCTCTGTTCTCAAATGGAGATACTGGAGTGCTTTTGACTAAGCCATAATTTTTGAATTCATACAAAATGTTGAGTGGTCAGTGAAAAAAAACTGATCTATGAAGCACACAAATTAAACACCAAATAAACAGTAAACCATGTTCTGATGTGGTGCCATGTGTGATCTCTATGGGGTGAAAATATTTCTTTGCTTCTCCACAGATGAAATCTGGTCCCTACCCAGGGTTGGCTATGGGCCATATATGTTCAGTTTAAAGTTCCTTGTGAGCATATTTCAGAAAACTGGAGGCTACTTACAAAGATAACAACGGTGTTCTTGTGCAGATTCCAGCTCTGGGGATAATGGGTATAATTTGCAAAATAAAAACCAAATACCATAGATATAGACATTCTGACATCTACTTCAAGTTGCTATGTCATTCAACCACATCAGATTTTTACTCTGATGTAACAACAAGCCTCTTTTTTTTTTTGCATTCCTGCAGTAAGTGTTTCTATCATTTTTTGGTCCATTTTGCATATCCAAAGATAAACAAATACAGACTGAAGTAGCAGGATCTAAAACTCCATTGGTAATCAGAAAACATTAAATGAACCTTGGTATCATAATGTAATTTGTACTAAATCAAATATTGTTTTATTTGAACTCCCATTAATCACAACCTAGTTGTATCGTAATGTTGCCTCGCATAAAATAAAATCCCCAAAGTGCCTGGCAACTAGTAAAGATTTCTTTAACTTGCTGATCTCCCAATGTGTTGGACCTCCATTTCCAAAATCCATAGCTAGGAAGACTTCAACACACCTTTTAGTAATGAAATGTAGAGGTGAGTTTTCTTTCTCTGGTTTTGGTTCTGGTATATTTCTTCATTTGAAATGTCTCCAAACTGCTTTTTGATACAAAAACCTTCTAAGGTGAGTCATAAGAACCATTTAAAACATACCCCAATAAAGGTGTTTTCAAACTTTTTCAAGCTATTAAAACAATTCTGGAGCCCCTCATGAAGAGGCAAAGCTGTAATGATAGAAATGCTGAAATGATAAACATAGAAAGCTGTGTTTCGGTGAATGTTTGTCTTTGCTCTTAGTTTCCCACAAAACCCATCAAATTTTCATAGAATCTTAGGATTCCATGGAACAAAGTTTGAAACACTCTGCTGTTTCAAAAATGAAAACAAATAGTAAACAAAACAAAATAGAGCAGTGATATAAAACAATGGGGTGTATGTGTCTGTGTGAAAATAAGTAAGGATGCAACTGAATAACCATGAATGGTCTTAGCATCCTATAAAATCAAAATTAATGTAAAATGAGGCTGGTTATGGGTCAAAGTTTCTTAATCTAAAGAATGTCTCACCTCATAGCTTCTTAATCATACACTTCTCAGATTGAGAAGAATCATGAGATATAGGACACCAGAGAAAATAAGAGGTAGATATTAGTCATTTTTGGAAATGTAAAAACATGAAGGGACATTTTACCATGCATGATAGATTTATGAAAAAGCATAAAAAGGGAAACAAATATACAAATAATTTTGAAAATTAATATTGAGATGAAACTGGAACTCTTTTTTTATTGGGACTAATGGATGGTCAATTAGAAAAGATGTGGAAAACTGATTATATAGGGTGAAAGATTACATACCTATCGCAGAGAAATGGATTGCGAAGATGTCAGGACTAGTAGAGATGGCAAAACTGACTTGTTTGGTCAGGAATAAAACAAATACGACAAAAGACTGGAAACCCTTTGTAGACTTTTTGCTGAAAGGGGAGAGGGAAATTGTGATTTCTGGATTTGACATTGAAAAAAGAATGAGTAAGGGGCTGAAGGGATTATTGTAATATTAATGAGGGGAGGATAATGAGTTTGTAACTTCTGTAAAGAGTGGAAATTGTTTTTTCAACTTTTTTTTCTTTAAGTATTCTTTTGTACAGCTTTTCTCTTTTTCTTTTCTTTATACTACATTTGTCTTTTGCTTCATAAAACTTAAAAAACATTTTTTTTAAAAAGAGAGGTGTCAGTGGAGGCCGTACTTTAGGAATCTTTTCCTACACCATATAAGGTAATAAGTACAACAACTTCAATAATCCCAAAGGTGCTCCCCCCAAAAAAAAAGGCAACTGGGCTTTCTTTGTATTTCATTGAAAATGTTTCACTTCTCCTCCAAGAAGCTTCTTCAGTTCAGTTCACTGCTTCAGAACTCAAGAAGCTTCTTGAACGAGAAGTGAAATGTCTTTGAGGAATTACAGGTAGTCCTTGTTACAGCAGCACTGAAAATAATAACATGACCATTTTATACACTTATGACTTTTGTGGCATCCCTATAATCATGTGATCAAAATTCAGATGCTTGGTTCAAACTTATGACCATTGCTATGTCCCAAGGTCATATGATCCGACCCCCTTTTGCAACTTTTTGACAAGCAAAGTCAGTGGGGAGGCCAGGTTCACTTAACAACCGGGTTACTAATCTATCAACTACAGTGATTCACTGAACAACCATGGAAAGAAATGTCATAAAATGGGGCAAATCACTTAACAAATATTTACTTAACATTAGAAATTTTGGGCTCAATCGTGGTCGTAAGTCAAGGATTACCTGTACAAAGTCCAGTTGTCTTTTGGAAAGGAAAAAAGCACCTGTGGGATAATCATGACATGGAGGATTGAGAATCTATATACACAAACAGCTTCAATTATGTCTGGAAACCTCCTGTTGATCAGTAAGAATGATGAATAAAAAGTACTGTATGATAATGATGTGGGAAGAAAATGACGCAAATAGACACTGAAACTTCTGGATGCTTTAGAGGAAAGCCTGTTGAAGAGCTTCTTGCAGAGATTTAGCTTTCTGACTTCGACACTTTCCAAGTGCCTTGGGAGGCTGGCTGGAATTGCAGCCCAAGCAGAACACATGGCAGGAGGCAGCATTAGCCTGACCTGGCATTTATCATAGTTGCATTAGGGGTGTGATGACCTGGGGTGTGGCACAAAGGCAACACAGTCAAATAAGCAAGCAGTGTCTCTTTAATACCTCCAATTTTGCCCACAATGTCCAGTTACCTTCGGCTGGAGAAAAAACTCTCCCAAGAACAGTCTTTAAGTGGAGGAAATTCAGTCCGAAAACAAAGTACATACAAACTGTAAATAAAAATCCACACAAACCATGCTGCAGTAATTAACTTGACAAGGCAGGAGAAGGAATTGCAGACTTGAAAGGCCAGCAAAACACACACAGTTGGGAAGACACCAGGGACCCAGATAAGCTTCAAGGATACCAGATAATTCACGATTTGCTCCCAACAACTTTGGTGTGTGAAGCTTCCCTTTTTAAAACACTGTGTTCACAGATGCAGCTAATGAAGGGAATCAGGGCCCTTTTCTACCCCATAAGCCACACAACTCACATTGCTCCCTTCTCCATTCCTGCGTGCCCTAGGATGAAGAGGGGGCGGGCCTGGATCTTACTCCTAATTCCCTCTGTCTTGCTCTACCTCTCCCCTGCTCTGCCCAGCTGGCCTTTGCCCTTCCCCAATTTCTTCCACAACCAACAGAGCCACACTCCCACTCCCTGTCAGCTGCTTGGCCTCCCCTTCTGAATCAAACTCAGACAGGGGCATGACAGGTGTGCAGGAAAGAGGATAATTGCAACTCTGCTTTGATTCAGTTAAATTTCAAATGTATTTGTTTCATTGATCATGAATGAGGTTGGCAAATTGGGATTTTCCACATCAGTCACCTAAGCTGTTGAATCCAGTTCTACCTGTACAGTAGCTTTCCACATAGTTTAAACGGATTGAAACAATAAAGGTCCATCTTGCTCTATGGTGGCTGACTCATGTTGTACTGAATAGAGTGAAGCAGCTCAGAATTTCATGAATGATAATGACAC
The DNA here is from genome assembly GCF_049901715.1 of Pseudonaja textilis. Classification (NCBI taxonomy): domain Eukaryota; kingdom Metazoa; phylum Chordata; class Lepidosauria; order Squamata; family Elapidae; genus Pseudonaja; species Pseudonaja textilis. The sequence continues at coordinate 150,111,439 of NC_141991.1, forward strand.
TACTGTAATAGCAAGAGTAATTTACCAGTGGATTATTTTATGCCTTTATCATTTTTATAAATAACTTGGCAAGGAATGTACCTAATACTCTTTCCTATTTTCCCCACAACAACCACCCTGTGAGACGAGTTGGACTGAGAGGGAGGGATTGGCCCCTTAGGCTTTTGTGCCTAAGGAGGAACTAGAACTCATAGTCAGCACCTGAACTAGTAGACCAACCTGGCTTTCATTATTGCATTTTAGCTAGAATGGCAGGAAAGAGTTAAGAATTGTCTATATCCTTCTGAATTTTTGACTTTGATTTTTATTGGCATATATTTTAACTTGTTCTTAACTGTTTTTAATCTGTGCTTTTATTCATAAGTTTATATGGTTTCATTATGGTGTTGTAAACTGCCCAGAGTCACTTAGGTGAGATGAGCAATGTAGAATTGTAAATCATCTTCATCATCACCTCCATCATCATCATCATCATCATCATCATCATCATCATCATCATCATCATCATCATCTTTTCATTATTTGGATTTTTGGAACCTAGACATGCTAACTCTATTTTATTGCTCAGGAACAAGGTACTAGATCCAATTATCCAGCCCATGAGATTGCTTCCCTTCTTCCTTGCACACTAAGTTAACTGCTTCCCACTAATCAATCATTGTATGTAAATGCTTCCACCAATCAGCTGGACACACATTTTCATGCTTCCTTTCCTAGCCCCTGCCTATTACTGTCATTGGAGTGGTCAATAAGCAATTTCACATTCAGCGTCTTGCCTCCAGATCCTTCAATCTTGAATGGGCTATTTGTTCCTCCCCACCTCCACCCTCTTTGGTGGGGTAATTTATTTGGGCTGCAGAAGTCCTTAACCATGCATGCTTATACCTCCCCTACCATCCTGCTGTGCATGCAGAACTGAAATGTGAACCCATGCACTGCTCATAAAGCCTTCCTGGTTGGTGATTGGAGTGGTCCCGTTTTTGTTTTCCCGCCCAAGTCAGCCACAGACAAACCACAGAACTGCTGTTAACTCTGCAACTGCTGAACAAAAAGACAGATCTCACCTATAACCCCCACTCTATATCCAAATATTTGTTTTTCAATTAATGGACTGTATGTTTCTGTCCCTTGTGTCAGCCTGGCTGAGAGGGAATCTGGCATTTAATGCCCCTAAACTTTAGAAGATCCAAGAAAAGATGGAGTTGTGTGTGTGTGTGTTTTAAATAAGGGGTAGGTGGATAGGGTTTACTCATGCAGAATAGAAATGTCAATTTTTCCCATGCCTTTCTAATGATAAATAAACTATAAACTATTTGTATAAAAATATAAATAATAGTATATGTATTATCCTTAATGGGTCATGTAACCTTAATGCATTATGCATTTTTCAGAAATTAAATACAATCTTGCAAGAATGGTCTGGCAGCTCCTCAGTTTTGCACCTAGCCCTCAGAGCTGGCATTGTCTAATCATGGTTGCAACAATGGCAACAGGGATTGGTAGGGATTATGATTTTGGAGAGGCTTCTGATCCAGAAGTGGCAAACTGATGTTCTAAAAGTCATCTCTGATCACGTGTTACGTGATCTTTGACCCTTCCAACCTCTACTTAGCTGGAATCTGTCCAGAACTGAAGTGGGCTTACAAATTGGGATGCTTTACAGCCAATTGTACTTGAACAGATTTTGAACAGTTACCTAGCATTTCAACGCTAGGAAAGCTATACATCTCACAACAGCTACACATCTCACAACTTTGAAGTGCTCAGTTGAATTTGATAACTTGCCGATTGTTAGCTGAGAATTCTGCGGTTCCAAAATCATTCTTCTTCTTACTCTGTGGCTCCAAGTTGATTGCTTTTCTCCTGTAGGTAAGCCGTAAAAAGAATGTTCTTCATGCTAATTTAATCCACCACCCTTCTTTTCCTACCAATATACTACCTTCCTATTGTGATCCTAGCAACTGGAACTTTACAATATACCTTAGTACAGTATCTTAATGAACCAAGAGTGAGAAACTGGATCCAGGTGAGATCCAGACCTCTCCAAAACCTTTCCAAAATGTCATGATAATTCAGGAATTTATCCTATACTTCAAAATATGCTTCCCTGCAGTGACTAATGTGTCAAATAAATGTCTTTTCTTCCTTTTGCCTGTTCTGGATATTATTATTTTGTTTTTTAATGACTTCATAATCCCTTACATTGGTGTGGAGTTGAGGCAACTGAATGGAGTAGAGTGTTTACTGGCCGGATGCCCTTACTGTTGCCAATGCAGAGTTTGAAGCAGATAATTACTCATTGTGCCCAGAGAGAGGAATATCTGCCACTACATAGGATTGAACTCACAGCCTCCTGATCATCCAGACACTTTAAGCCGTTGTATCACTCATTTGCCTGTCCTGGATATGCTACAATTAAATTATTGTATGGTCTTGGGTAGCATGAAAAAGTTTTATCATGCACCTTGATTTATTTTCCTTTTATATTTAATGAGCTTTTCTTTTCGAGAAATTGCAGGGGGAGGAAGGAAACTTTTAATAAATGCGCAATTAAGTAAGTTTTCTTTTTATCTTCTTCCCATGTTTAATAACTATATATTTTATTAATTTTTCACATTTTTCAACCACCCATCTCTTTCAGAGACAGACTCTGGGTGGTATTGCTAATCTATTATTGCTGTGAACATAAACTTTTGCCCCATTTAAAAATACCCATTTTTAAAGCTACAAAGAATGCTTTATTGAATTCAGCAAGGTTTAAATTTTGATTAGGCCTGCAAATAACACATTTCTAGCTGAAAATCAGCTGGGAGGTGCGCGCATATGCAATGGAGGTAAGTATGGCTGGGGCTCGCATGCCTGCAAAAATGGCTCTGCGTGTCACCTGTGCTTGTATCATTTTTTTCTCTAATTAAAACATATGACTCATAAATGCACCATAACAATTGCACAAACACATATAATAATGCTAGATATTTCAATAATCAAATATCTTTAATAAAAGTTCCTCTATTAAAATATAAAATAAAATGTATATCTGTTAAACACTAACAATATGCAATATTTATATAGTTATAACAAATTTAATCATCAAATCTCAGAATCAAAACTTCACTTTTATCTTTATCGATGGAAGAGTTCAAAAGTGGTCTCCATTTTCCTATATCTTCCTTAAATCAGTAATAGTGATCTGAATTTACTGCTCTCCAAATATAATGGAATTCTGATTCAGAACTCCAAAGCTTAGCTGCTAAAAATTGAGACCCTAATATGTTTGAAAGTCTATGGATTGGATAAAACTGCTCTGAAAAATAGGATGCCTGGAATGGAAGCCACCAAAACTGTACTAGATAATTCATATGAAATGTTTCAAATTTTTGAAAGTACTATACATCCATCCCTTGTTTAATGACCAAGTTCTGTACCAATGACCAGGTTGTTAAGCAAAATGCACACTAAGTCAATATGTGACAGAAAAAAGAGAGATGCTGCAAAGACCACTGCTGGCTATCGTCTCATTCATTTAAAATTCTCTCTATGTCAGCGTTATTATAGAATGGAATGGAATGGAATGGAATGGAATAGAATAGAATAGAATAGAATAGAATAGAATAGAATAGAATAGAATAGAGCTGGAAGGGACCTTGGAGGTCTTCTAGTTCAGCCCCCTCCTCAAGCAGGAGACTCTAAACCATTTCAGACAAGTGACTGTCCAGTCTCTTCTTAAATACATCCAGTGATGGAGCGCCCATGATTTCTGCAGGCAAGCTGTTCCACTGGTTAATTGTCCTCACTGTTAGGAAGTTTCTCCAGAGTTGCTTCTCTCTCTGATTAGTTTCCAACTGTTTCTTGTCCTGCCCTTTGGGGCTTTGGAGAATAATTTGACCCTCTCTTCTTTGTGGCAGCCCCTCAAATACTGGAATAGTGCTATCATGTCCACCGTTAATTCTAACAAGTGCTGTTGTCAGGTGCAAGAAATTTGGTTGGAAGTGCACCCATTGATGGGAAATTGTTTTTTTATTACCTTTTATTACCATTATATTTGTGAATTGTCACCAACCAAGGTAGCCACTAAATGAGCAGTGGATGTTCAACTACAATCTTTTTTCATACCAATGATAGTGAAGATTGATGTGCCTGATGACTGAGTAGAGACATCCGTTTTCTACTCTATCAATATCAGCTCATATTCTTTTTTCTGAGTTTGCCGTTTTCACTACAGGTTCTATCAAATAGTCCACAACTGACTCATGAATGTTCTTACTGCTGCCGATCTTGATATACTAAAAAAACAACATGAGCCAATCTCTTTGACCAAGTGTCAGATCCGTGTATCTGTCATTTCTTCAATGGAAGAAGAAAAGGCGGGGGGGGGAGACTGATAAAGAAATCCTTCTTGATGTAATATATTTAATCGGCATATATTTAATCTTATATCTAATTTGTATAACCTACACATGATACAATGGAGGGATGAAACCCAGATGGCTGGAACCTATCACCTCTGGGAGAGACAGTCAGGAGATGAAGAGATCATAAAAATTCCACAGTGAGATGTGTCTTGGGAAATTCTGGGAAAGATTGTTCTAAAGAGGGGGTTGAGGGAATTGGGTATGCCCTGGGAACTTCTGAAAAAGATTCTTTTAAAAACGGGGTGGGGGGAATTAGCATGTTGGCTCTTTGTTTTACTAAATACACATCAAGATAAGGGGAGGGGTTTTAAACTCCCTTATCTATCTCTGCATGCCTGAGAGACCTTAGACGCTGCTTTTAACCCCTACATGAATTGTCTCATCTCAATAAAGGATTCCCTTTGATACGTTTTGATACATTTTCAGGAGTTCATGTTGCCAACTTCAAAAGCCAATACAAAAATTTATGCCACCAGATAAAGACTGAATGCACCAATTATCACATTAAACAAGAGGAAAACCTTTTACGCACCAATTCCACCCGTGCTTTCTACAATTTTGTAAACAACAAACTAAAAGACTCAAGGTCCATCCCACCCCTGTTGGGACCTAATGGTAAAGACTGCAACAATGACACCATTAAAGCCAACATCTTTAACACATTCTTTGGCTCAGTATTTGTAAACAGCAATGGATTATGCCCAGTATTTCCTAGCCGAACCACAGAAAACTACAATGATCTAATACATATCGATTTTACAGAAGACAATGTTGAAAAAGCACTACGCAATCTAAAACCATCTCTATCTATTGGACCGGATGGAATATGTGCCTACTTCTTATAAAAGTTATCCACTGCCATAGCCGAACCTCTAAGCATAATCTTTGAAAAATCTTTCAGGACCAGCTCCTTGCCTAACCTATGGTCACAAGCCACGGTCACCCCCATCTTCAAAAAGGGAGACCCCAGCCTAGTTGAAAATTACAGACCAATCTTCTTATGTTGCATCACCTGTAAAGTCATGGAATCAATTATTAACCAATCCATCACCCTCCTCTTAGAGACAAACAACCTACTCTCCAATAAACAATTTGGTTTCAGAAAAAAACTAACCTGTAATCTGCAACTCTTACACTGCAAAAACATATGGACTACACAACTCGACCAGGGCAAAACAATGGATGCAATCTACACAGACTTCTGTAAAGCGGTATGCAACAAACTACTCCTAAAACTAAAATCTTATGGTATCTCTGGACACCTGCATGACTGGATAGAAGCATTCCTGTCAAACAGACAACAAATGGTCAAAATAGGGAGTATCCTATCAAATTCTGTACCTGTCAATAGTGATGCCCCAAGGCAGTGTTCTCGGACCAGCTCTCTTCATACTCTACATAAATGACCTCTGTGATCATATTAAGAGCAACTGCATTCTTTTTGCTGATGATGTAAAGCTGTTCAATACCACAGACAATACTGCTACCCTTCAAAAAGATCTTGACTATGTATCAGAATGGTCAAACAAATGGCAACTTCAAATCTCAACAAATAAATGCTCTGTCTTACATATTGGCAAAAAAATTCAGAAAATAAAATACAAGCTGAATAGTCAAGACCTTGTTGATGATCCAAGCTCTGTAAAGGACCTTGGAATACTCATCTCTAATGATCTAAGTGCTAGAGCCCACTGTAACTACATCGCCAAAAGGGCATTAAGAGTTGTTAACCTAGTCCTATGTAGCTTTTTCTCTGGTAATATCACACTACTAACTAGAGCATACAAAACATTTGCTAGACCAATACTCGAATACAGCTCATCAGTCTGGAACCCACATTACATATCTGATATTAGCACAGTTGAGAAAGTCCAGAAATATTTCACAAGAAGAGTTCTCCACTCCTCTGCTCATTGTAGAATACCTTATGCCACCAGACTTGAAATTCTAGACCTAGAAAGCCTTGAATTACACCGTCTTCGGTGTGATCTAAGTATGGTATATAAAATAATACATTGCAATGACTTACCTGTCAATGAATACTTCAGCTTCAACCATAACAACACAAGAGCACACAATAGATACAAACTCAAGGTTAACCTCACCAAACTTGATTGCAGGAAATATGACTTCAGCAACAGAGTGGTCAATGTCTGGAATACTTTACCTGACTCTGTGGTTTCTTCCACAAACCCCAAAAACTTTAACCTTAGACTGTCTACTATTGACTTCACCCCTTTCCTAAGAGGTCTGTAGGAGGTGTGCATGTACCCATTTCATGTATTCAAAACTCTGTATATACTTATACCTATTATCTTGTAAGCGATTGACAAATCAAAATAAATAAATAAATAAAAATAAAGTTCATTCTCGTTGATTGAATGGGAAAAGTTCTGTAGCCTGACACCAAGAAGGAAGCCTCTACAAATGAGTCTCCAAACAGTGCCCCACTTTTTAATAAACCTCTTGGCCTATGAAGAGGATGAGCAGCAAAGGTCTTCGCCCCAGTGTTCAGTTAAAATGAGCGGTGAGAGTTATAGAGGCATGGCAGAAGGAGGGGGTGTGTGTCCAGGGGCTGGAAGAAAAGTGTTCCACCAATGGGAGGCAGATGCTACCCCTAACACTGCAGAGCTCCACTGCTTCAACTGAATTGAATTATGAATTATGTTTCCTGCAGACCCAGAGATGAACTGGAACTAATTGGCTTAGCTGCCCTCGGGAGATGACCTGCAGCCAATCTGAGAACAGTGCAAATGCCCCCTGTGAGGAGGGGAAGGTGCTGTCTCTTAAATGGAAAAGTGGACATTCTGTTCAATTTGAAGCATTAACGTTCTATTCCCCTTCCTCTTGGATAAAGGAGCAGGGTTTTCCAGCCACCTAGTTGAGCTTCTACTTCTTTTTCACTTGGAAATGAATTTTATGCCTTGTCATTTTGATGATGACTTGCAGTCAATCTGTTTACAACCCAATCTGATGAGTAAATTCAGTGTATATCGGAATGCAGCCTTCGGGTCAATTCTTGAAAAGTTTCCACAATAACTTCTTGCTATCAATTCAGCAGAGCTCAGGCACCTAAATGATAACAATTAACCATGGCATGAACTTTTTCGTATAAAAATAGCACCTTCATAAGCTGTTTGGTGCCACAAGCTACTTCATCAGTTTCATGAATATATCTCTGTAGGAGAAGAGACGTCTTAGACCTGTCTTTCAGGGGTGGTATTCAGCAGATTCTGACCAGTTCTGGAGAACCGGTAGCAGAAATTTTGAGTAGTTCGGAAAACCAGCAAATACCACCTCTGATGGAGATTTTACAGTATCCTTTCCCTGCCACGCCCACCAAGCCACACCCGCAGAACTGGTTGTAAAAGAATTTGAATCCCACCACTGCTATCTTTCGTAATCTACACCCTCCAAGGGATTGCAACTTCTGAAAGTTCAAGTCAGCATGTCCAGTGACTGCATGGGATGGGAATTTTGAGAATTAGGATAGCATTAGACAGGTAGGAAAAAAGGTTAGAATGTAGGGGCTTTCTCTATAGACATACAACTCCTGCCTTTCCAGTCCTAGAGACTTCTAGCCAAGTTAGGGATTTCAAGCATTTAGTTTCAGTAGATTGGGTTTAGGATTTTTTTAAAAAAAGTTGTTTTTTTGCTGTGTTTCCAGATGACAACACACAGTAGGGAACTATGACAATCCAACTCAATGTTTCCTGAGGTTCTACACCCTGATTCAGTACATAATTTGTTTCCGATCCTGAATCAGATTTGAAACAAATGTAAATAGTTTCTCTTTCCTTGGAGGCATCTTTTCTCTTCAAATAATACATGGCACCTTTAATACTGCAACAACTCTTCGGAATTAATGATTGCAAATTAAATATTTAAACTTCCTTTATGATAATATTTCATAGACAGAAAATGAGAAGCAGCACAGCCTACCCATCTCCCATACCATCACCATCCTATTCATATATTTTGGGCAGGATTGTGCTGTGTCCCCAGGGCCTAGAAAACCAAATGCATACCAATCTATAGACCTCTTAATCTCCAGCATTTTAGTTTTAGGAAGCATTTTAAAAATGCCAAGCTCTAATAAAATCTATTACTCATTTTTATTATGTTATCTTAGTATAACACGGTTATACAATTTGCTCTAACCCACACACCCTCCTACAAACTTAATGGAAGTGGTACTTGGAATATTAACTTATTTTTTAAAAATGTGATGTACTAAAGGAAGAGAGTCACGGTATGCCTAATTCCACCTACTGTAGTTTAATTTTGGCATTAGCCTAATGCAACCTCTGATCACGTGTGCTGCTAAAAAGTGGACTCCAACAGTTTTGATTGAGGTAATGTGGAAATAAAAGAAATAAGTTTTTAAAATTAAGAGCATGTCTCTATGAATAATACATTCTAGCCAGCAGTCCATGCCTGTTCCAAAATGAGAAGCCAGCTCTGGGTGACCTTTTATTATCGGTGCTAAGGAAAAAAATTATAATAAAAAAGCTTCAGATTAAATAATGGAATGTATATATTTGCAATTTTGCCAGTGAATGCTAATAAAACAACTTGAAATTAATATGCAACAGAGTTTTGAAATTGTTGTAGCAGTGGGCTATGAGAGCTCTGGCTCCCATTATTTGAAAAAAGGACCATTATAGCCTTTGTCTTATCTGTAAGGTGCCATTTAATGACAGCTGAAATTTAGCCTGTGAATAACAATAAGCCTATTTAATTGGGGCAAATGAGTGAAAATAGATTTCTGATGATCACACCTGATCCTAAGTCCTACATTTTAAATTTTATTTTTCCTCATTACTGAATGATATTTTAAAGTCAACCACTTGTGACTGAGGAGGTATCTTAACTTTAAATCACACTAAATCATCATGCAATTTGGCTGGTTTTAGCTGAATTGTATTGTATTGTTTATTTAATTGAACAGTCATAAGACCTTATCAAAAACATTACATAAATATATAACAAGACAAAATACAGATAAGTTAAATATATAAGAATACAGTAATAAAAACATATGTGGGAAACCAGGGAGTCAGAAATCGGATAATAGATCACCCTTGCAGGATACACCAATTTGTTCAATATATTGGGTTCTTAGGACCGCTGCCTTGATGATAAACTTACGAATGATGTGTACATTAGAGGCCCGTAGGAAATATAACAATCTGTGGTTTGATTCCCAATGGGCTGTTCTTTCCAGTAGAGATGATAAATATTTAAGCCTAATGGGAGCATATATTTGGCAGTTGAACAAGATGTGGAAAATATCTTCAATGGCAGATGAACCACATAAGCAGGTTCTCTCGTGGTATGGTACATGGTGGAAGCGCCCATGTCTGGACATGGAATCCAGTAACTCAAATCTGGCTCTTCTCTGTAATTGTGGCATACCCATTGAAAGGTATTTTTCAGGTTGGAAGATGTTTTTATTCTTAGCCAACCATCTTATAGATCTGTTTTTTTCTAATAATTCCATGTCAGTCTGGGCACTAATATCCAAGACTCTCTGTTTAAAAATTTCCCTTGCCTGGGAAACCCTTGACAATAAATATTGTGTAGAAAACTCATGTCTTAAGATGGCTCTGTGGAGTTGACCGGCCCAGGAGTTAGATTGGAACTTATTTAGCTGTTCAGTTAGGAATAATTTGGGAAATCTATCCATTGGTTGTATCTTTAGCCAGTATGTAAATGTTTTAATTATTAAGTGGCTATGTAAGGAGTGGATACCCAATTCTGCTCTGACTGCTGAAGCAGAAGTGTTCTTATCAGTCCCCAATAAGTGTCTTAAAAAGCGGGTCTGTGTTTGTTCAAGTGGGGAGGCTTTATTTAAACCCCACAGTTCTGCACCATATGTCAGCATTGGAACTATTTTTGCCCTAAATACTTTCAACATAGGGGTCAAAGTGCCTGGGTAATTATGGCTAAATAATTTATATAATTTTTGGTGCTTATCTCGGCTGAATGCGCTACTTTTAAAGTGATTAAACCAAGATCCTGTATTAGTAAAGACCACTCCTAAGTAGGTGTAAGAATTTACTTGTTCGATTGACTCCCCTCTGCCAATTTTATTTCCTACTTTTTGTGCTGAAAACCAACACTTTGGATTTACTTTTACTAATATTTAAGAAATTCAAAGTACAATAGGTATTCAGCTTATGCAACAGTCTCCTCAGGCCTATTTGTGAATGAGCCATTAATACCGTGTCATCAGCATATAAAAGGGTATTAATAAATTTATCAAGAATCTTTGGCATATGCAAATCTACTGCATGCAGGAATCCTGGTAAATCATTGACATAGAGATTGAAAAGCATTGGGGCTAAAATGCAGCCCTGTCTTACGCTAATATTGGTAGGTATGCTCTTAGACAGGGCTCCATTTACGCCAGTATGGATTTTCACATGGGTGTTTGAGTAAAAGGTCCTAACCAGAAAAAGGAGTCTGGGCTCCATGTTCAGGTCCGCCAGTTTCCTCCACAAAATATTTCTGTTTAACAAATCAAAAGCCGCACTTAGATCAATAAATGCAGTGAATAATTTCTTACCCATTTTTAAATACCTTGTTACCAAATGATATAATGTGAAACAATTATCTATGGTAGATCGCTCTGGTCTAAAGCCTGCTTGTTCCTCCGCCAAAAGATTATTCTCCATAACCCAGATTTCAATTTTGCTCAACAAATGCTTTGCATACATTTTAGCAACAAATCCAATTAGGCTTATTGGTCTGTAATTATTTGGATTGCCTCTGTCTCCTTTTTTATGTAAGGGAACAATAATGGCCACTTCTCAACCCACAGGTATGCGGCCAGTATTGTTTATAAAGGTAAATAGCCCTGTTAACAAAGGCGCCCACCAGTCCATATAAGTCTTAAATAATTCCGGGGGCAAAAAATAGGTGTGAACCTAAGCATTCACTCCTTTCAGTCTAAGCTGCAAAAGATTCAACTTCCCTTTTCATGCCTTGCCACCACTGCTTCATGTTATTTAGATCCTGCTTATTTCAGGAGAGAGAATCCCAATGCATCTTTTAATTGATGAAGAGAATAAAGAAACATTTGAATTTTCTGCTGCTTGCACCATAATGCCATGTTGTAGCTCTAGTCTAGGTAGTATTAACATAGTCTTGGTAGCCTTATTCCATTTGAGTGAGTATATGAGAACTATATGCATGCATGCCATAGTGCTCAAAATTGACCTGCTTAAATTGAAAGCAAAGGGATTTTTTTTTTATTTTTGGCTCAACTGACCCCAGACTGAATTATCCCCTGGGCCAGGCCTTGGTTCCTCTGGGTATAAGAAGCTTTCAGGAATTCCTACGTGGCTGAATGTTGAGGCTAGAGAATGCAGCTCAAGGAAAGGGCAGCCATCCTATAGCCCAGATTGCTTTACAAAGTGGCTATTTATTACTGGTATAACCTCTGTCATCCTATCTCCTGAGACTGCAGCACCCTGATGAGACCAAGCAACATCAAGAATTCTTTCATGTCCTTTTCTTCAAATCCCTTATTTCCACAGTCAAACAAATGAGTTCTGCATTCAAAAGAAAGATGGAGAATGTAGAAAATAGGAGTGGCGGGGAGGAAGCATTTCAAGATTTGGATACACTTAAATAGTAGATTTTAAAGTGGACTTCCTTGACCCAGGTGCCTTTTTGGAATGCTGACTAGCAATTCCCATAATTATCCAAGGGAAGTAGTGAGGCAAAAAAACAAGTTAAGGAAGGTTCCTTGATACTTACCATGCTTCAGATTCTGTAAAATCTTAAGAAACCATCTAGTTCGCTAGCTTTTATCATCATCATCATCATCATCATCATCATCATCATCATCATCATCCACTGTGTTAGCATGTTTTAGCATGTCTGATGATGTGGAATTTGACCTGAGCAATTCCAGGGAGTTGCTACTAGTCTTTGCAAGAAACAATTCTTTCTTGGGAGTTTTCATCTTGTTCCTGGTGTCACACCTGCACATCCCTATTGGACTCTTAATTCCATATACATTTGTCCTTCACAAACCTGTGCAACACTCTTACCATCTCCTACATTTCTTACATTTATTTTGTTTATTCTTTTTTATATATAAAAGTAGCAGAAATAACTAATTCTCCTACCTCCTATTTTCCCCACAATAACCCTCCAAGGTGGGTCCAGCTGAGAGAAAGAGGAACTGGCCCATAGTCACTATTATTACTCCTTTTTCCATCTGAAATATTTATTTATTACACATCTTTTACTTTAAATGGCTTGATACATTTTATGTTAAGTATTCAAATTAAATTGTCCCAAGTTTCTTTGAGGCAGCGGATGTGATGTAGTCAAAGGCCTGCACTCTCTCTCTCACACACATACACAGAGACACACAAACAAAATCTCTATGGGTGCATCAGATTAATGCTTTCCTTTGTCAGTGAAGATGCAGAAAGCTTCCACAAGGGGGAGAGACTCCATAGGTGAGCAGCAATAGCCAGTGACAGATTTAGATAAAGGCGCCTTCCGAGTCATCCCTGATTCTCCACGTACAGCAGTTTTCTTGGCAACAAAAGGGAAGTGGTTTCGGCAAGTGCCGATGCATTCTGGGGCTTTTGTTCATTCAGCACTAGCCTGACATGGTTTAATGGTCTCCTGTTAAAATGCTAATCAGACCTGAGATTGGGTGCTGCCTTGTGCCATGTGAAAGCGTCAGGTGAAGTTTGTTTTGCTTGTTTTCCATCCGCTCTGTGACATCTCCTCTTAGGAAAAGGGCGCCTAGCACAGCAGCCGGGAAAAGAGAAACCATGTGCCAGTTGTGATTATTTTGATGTGATCCTCCGGGCTGGCACTTAATATTGCAGTCTCCTCAGGGCACATCTCCCTCCTTTTATTTACTGTCCTGCAAAGTAATGCGCTTAGCAATATTATGCGGAAGCCAACCGCGTGGAATGGGCGACAAAGCAAACGCGGCATTAACACACAGGCACCAGAGAGGGAAAGCCAGGAAAAGGGAACTCGGGGGAGCGATCCCGCCGCGCCGCGCCGCTTTCTTCCGATCCGCAGAGCATCCAGGCAAGCAGGAGGGGGCGCCTCACCTGGCTCAGGTACGGGACGGGAAGTACCTGTTGCTTTGGGGGATCACGTGCCAAGGAGGGGGAGGAGGAGGCGGAGGCGGCGGCGGCGCTGTAGTCGTTGCGGGCAAGCGACTGCTGGGTCAGAGCGAGCTCTCGAGCCCAGAAGGTGCTTGGCCGACAGCGCGAAGCAGGTAAGGAAAGGCGGGGGATGGCGCGGAGCGGGGGCGGGGAGGTTTCCTCTTTGGGGCTTGCGGACTTTGGCATCTCCCACCAGCGAAGGTGAAGGCTTGGAGTGCTGCCCGGGAGAAGGAAGACAAGCCTGTTTCACCTTCCCGATCCTCGGAAACCAAGGGTGGGGTGTTTTGTTTTCTCTTGTTTGTTTTTGGCCGGGCTGACCTGGGGTGGGGTGGGGGTTCCCATGGTTAAGCCGGGGCTTGGGCCTTCCGAGCGAAAGTTGTTGACTTGGACCTTCCGAGCCCGGCGCCGAAACCCACTTTGGCGGCTCTCCCCTAATAACTTCCAGCTGTTTCCCGGGAAAGGGCGGGCGAAGCAGGTGCCTGAAACGCTCCTTTGAACTTTGGTGTCCTTTTGGTGCGCCCCCCTCCCGGCCTTAACTTCTGTTGGGACGGGAAACTAAGCCAGCTTCGGGGGGGGGGCATCTGGGAGGGGATCCGATCGGGCCGAGGCCACGAGCAGTTAGTGCTGCTCGCTGTTGGAGCGAGTTTTCGCTGGGTTGTGCTTCCTAAGCGGCCGGGTTAACCATTGAGTAACCTGCTTGAATTTCTCGCAATCCAACCTGGGAAATCGGATAGAGAGGGAGATTTTGTCTTCCTTTAGGAGAGTTGAACCAAATCTTGTAAAGGGGATGAGAAATTCATGGGCTTTTGAGATTAGAAGATGCAGAATCTTTTCTTGTGCCTTACTCCGTTGCCCTGGCTTTTAGAAAAGTCTGGAATTCCCTTGACCCCACACAATGAATTTTACAGCTCTATTCTTACCTCTAGGTAATGTAGAGATATACTCTTAACTTCACTTTCTATTTTTAATTTCTGGCCGCATTGTTTATAAACCATCTCCCCCCCCCATATAGAATTGAATAGAATAGAATTCTTTATTAGCCAAGTGTGACTGGACACACAAGGAATTTGTCTTGGTGTAAATTCTCTCAGTGTACATAAAAGGATACATTTGTCAAGAGTCAAGAATCATAAGGTACAACACTTGATAATAGTCATAGGGTGCAATAAGCAATCAAATCATACTAGGAAACAGTCAATATAAATAGTAAGGATAAAAGCGACAAGGTTACAGTCATATAGTCATAAGTGGGAGGAGATGGGTGAAAAGGATGGGAGGATTAATAGCAATAGTAACAGTAATGCAGACTTAGTAAATACAGTAGTTTGACAGTGTTGAGGGAATTATTTGTTTAGCAGAGTGATGGTGTTTGGGAAAAAACTGTTCTTATGTCTAGTTGTTCTGGTGTGCAGTGCTCTGTAGCATTGTTTTGAGGGTAGGAGTTGAAACAGTATACCTCGAGTATGTGAGAGTTCTATAAATATATATTCCCTAACTCAGAATCCCCACTCCGTGCACCTGAAGAACTGAACTGCAGCCTAGCAAATCTTTTGCTATACGTTTGTTTTGAAGGGGCTACAGGTTTCCCTCATGCAACTGCTTTCTGTGAGCATGTGCCTTTAAGAATCTAAGCACTTTGTGGAAAAGCCTAGCATTCTTGCAAGCATCCCCAGCAGGTAGTCTACTGAAAAACAGCCTACTAGACTGTGGGTTTCTGCTCACTTCTCTCTGTCTAGAGTTTTAAATAAATAAAAGCAGTGCCATTGACACAGGAGGTGGAATATGAGCAGGTGTAACTTCTTTGCAGTTTCTCAAGTAGTGAGGCCTTGGCTTCCTTTGCATCTGGTCACTGGGGGGAGGGGATTGCTTTCTGCAGAGGGGAAAAGTGACTTTTCTTGCCTTGCCAGGAAAGTTGGTCAGGATTCTGTGAAATTTAGTTGTAGGTACCAGCGAGAAGATAATGTTCATAGAAGTAGCAGGCACAGGATTGCCAGAATTGTCTGTGTTAAATGTTCAGCTGCATAGAAGTAAACATCAGATCAGGTTTTTTGTTTTTGTTTAAAAGGTAAAAAGATGTGCTTGTTCTCTCTGGCTGGATTCACACAATGCTCTAAGCTAGTGGTTCTCAAACATGTTGATTTGGTGATTTCTTTACATTCTTAAAATAACTACCTATTCCAAAGAGCTTTGGTTTATGTCGATTTTACCAATAGATATTTACTGTATTATAAATTAAAACTGAGAAATGTTGAAAGTGTTTGAGCTTGAACATTTGTAAGAACTGCTGCTCAGATGCATTATGTGTTAGGCTTACTGTGATGCATGGAGTCAACCATCTGATTGTAAACCATAGTTTGTGGGTTAGGATTATATGTGAACTAGGCTAGTGATGCATGTTGAAACTTACCAAATAGGGCTTGTGTATTAACCCACCTCATGCTTACCTGTTTTAGAGTCCAGATGGATTGCCAACATTTGAAATCATTGTGGTTATATGTGTGCTGATGGGTAGGGCCTTCATATGACTTGACCAGGCTTGAAACTTGTTCAGTGGTGCAAATCAAAAGGAAGAGGAAGAGGATAGGGAAGATTTACTCATACCATGCAACCATAAAAAGTTTGGCAGCTGTACGCTGTGTTTTATAAGGGTGGAACTTTTGCTTGGACAGTGCTTCATCTAAAAACGGCCCTATTATCTGAAATCTAGGATGGCCCAAGTTCCTTTTCCACTAGACTTCTGTGCCTTAATTGCCAAGCAGAGATCTGATGACGTGATGATTACCTGCTCAGCAAACAGAAATATCTCCCAATAAATCCTGCTGTTTTTGAACATGTGAAAAGTGCAGGAACCATGATAAGAAAAAGAACAGAACAAAATTCCAGTTTTCTCTTTCATGCTTTGAAGTGGTAAAATTAATGTGAATATACCTCTGAAATAATAAGGTTCAAATTCTCAGAACTTTGTTGCTGTTAAAGAAGTTAGATCAATTGGGACAAAGTGGAAATGATTAGCGATATCTCTAGGTTCTGTCTAATGAACAGACAAAAACTTCTGAAACTGTGGCTATTAAAGATAACTGTGGCTATTAAAGCAATCCCTGTATACTTACTCCTCAAGATTAGTCCCTGCAGTGCTTGTCTTAGAAAAAGAAGCTCCAAGGTAACAGGAGAGATTTACTCACTTGGACTTCTGGATAGGCTCAAGGCCTTGCTGAGCAGAAAATAGCAGCAGCAGCAGCAGCCCTCTTGACTCCCTGGCAGAATTCAGACAGTACTCTGAATTGTAGGCTAATGTCCACGAACAGGTTCACATGAAGATAAAACGAGGTTGGCTAATTTGGGGCTTATCTCTTGCTAAGGGAGTTAGCTCCACACTATGATTCCAGAGGAATGAAACAAAAGTATCTCAGTGCAAGGTATCACCTTTTAACCAGTGACTCATGAAAGCTTCCTAAAGATCATGGGAATGAGTCTGTCTCACAGCTGACTTTTTGCTCTGGGCTCCCAGCATTAGAATATGGTATCAGAAGGAAGAAGAGGAGGAAAAAAAGCTCTTGAGTCAAGAGGCGTCCACAATTGCCAACTTTCTGTGTGGAAATACATGGAAATTAGTTCCTGTATCTATTCCAAGAAACCACTGTAATGTAGTCATTGATTTATGACCACAACTGAGTCCAAAACTTGCTAAGTGAGTGAGACAGTTGTTGAGTTTCACCCCATTTTACAACTTTTTTTACCACAGTTGATAAGTGAATCACTACAGCTAAGTTAGTAACACAATTGTTAAGTGAATCTGGCTTCCCCATTGACTTTGCTTGTCAGAAGTTCACCAAAGACAATCTCATGACATTGGAAGATTGCAACTGTCAGTGGGTCCACATTTTGATCTCATGACCACGGGCAGGCTGCGATGGTTGTAAGTGTGAAAAATGGCCATAAGTCACTTTTTCAGTGCTGTTGTAACTTTGAATGGTCACTAAATGAAAGGTTGTAAGTCAAGAATTGTCTGTATAAAATATACTTGGATTAGCAATTATTCAGAGAACCCAGATCCATCATGGTAGATACAAAACACACCCTTTAGTTTATTTCATTGGTGGCAGTCCCTAAGAACTTACTTAAAGTGTCAGCAATTTTAGTTTAGTCCCCACAGGAACCAAACTAAAAAGGGTGCAATTACTATCTTTTGAGATCTACTCATGTAAAGGAGTTTTTCTTTGCTATCCAGGTATCAGCATGACTTAAGGCCCAAGGTGAGTCCTTCCTAAGTAAATCATTGGGAGTTTTATGAAAATAAGAATGTAATTATTTCAAGAGCTAGGTGGGATAATTTGTTTAAGGAACAAAATATCTTGTTGACACTCAGAGGCTAAATCATTTGTTAAACCGTTTTGATGCAAGAAATATTCAGATAAATTAGAAGTAACCATTTACAGTAGGGGTATTTGTATTGGCTGGGGGTGATACTGATATGTAAAGTGATAAGTACTGTAAAGTAGGCTTATGGATGTGAATTACTGACAAAAGGGGATCATTAAACATTCTTGGATGAACTGATTATGATTTTTAGGCTCAATTCACACATTACAGTAAGGTATGGTGTAGTTTGTTTAGTTTCAACCCACCATGTTCCATGCTGCTTAGTGATTACAATTTATTCAATAAACCAGAGTTAAATCAAACCAGGAGGTAATATGATCTGCAAGCTACAATGTAATTTGATTGTTAGCAATCTGTTTTGGCTCAGACTTCCATCAGTATAATTGCTGAAGAACCTTAGTTCAATCCTTTTGCCATAAAAGTTATTGTATTGGTTCTCTTCTTTGTGAATGGCTGCCTTAAATTACTTACTGATTGGGCTCATCACAAAGTGCTTTAAGCCATAACGAGACCAGCTTAACATGGCATGTGGATAGAGCCACTTGGTTCTATGATTTGATGGCTTAACATTATAAATAATCTGAGCCCTGATGGCTTTAAAAAAAAAAAATTGGGGAAGCCATGGCTTTAGTATGAGTCCAGCCAGAGTACCCGAGAGGCTGAGATATTTCTTCATTGGGTTTTAAGTACTGCTGTCAGATTTTTTTTATCACATGTGCTTTGCTGAGGGAAAACGAACATATGAACTAAAAAAAAAATGGCAAAGTTGGTAGAGAGAATCTTCATGGTTTTCCCTGTGCTGAGGTGGTGTATTTTTGATGCTGCATATTGGACACAGCCAGTTTGGCATAATGGTTAAGGCAGACAGAAACTAGGAGACTGCTAGTTCTGCCTTGGGCACAAAGCCAGTTAGGTGACTTCATGCCAATCTCTTTCTCCCTCCCTCTCCCTCCCTCCCCCCCTCCCTTTCTCTCTCTCCCTCCCCCCTCCCTCCCCCTGTCCTAGGAAGCTGGGAAGGACAAAACCACTTCTGGAATCTTGCCAAGAAAACCTCAGGGATTAAGCCAGACAGTCCTCAGGTGTCAACATAGACTTGAAGTCCCCCCCTCCATCCCAACGCAAAAAAAGTAGAAAAACAAAGTTATCATCAATATCTATTTGTAACCATCCCAGAGGCATTTGATTAGTTCCTAGGAAACAAAACGCAGTAGTAGAAGATCTCCAACTGGAGACCTTTCTGGTGATGATGATGATGAATATATTCTCTGAGAGGACTTGGGTTCTATTTATAGAGTCCTGATTTTAGAAGCCTGTCTAGGTAGTTCTTGGTCCTCTGACAAAAATCTTTTCAGTTACGAATGCCAATGCTTCCTTCATCTCTTTCAGCTTTCTTTACTGATGGAAAAAGTCAGTATCACAATTGTTCTTTTGTTGCAATGGTAACACTGAGATTGTTTGAAAGCTCCATAGAAATGTGATGTTTAATAAGATAAGAACAGCCAACCTTTTTTCATCCTGCATAGACAGACACAGGCATATTTCTGTTCCTGCTCAGGAGCTCAGTGGGGAGCTGGACTGCTTTAAGAATGCTCAGGTTGATGTGGACTCTGATGAACCTTCCCAGGTGGGATGGCAAAGAACAAGAAGAGAAGGTGCTTCTCTCACTCTGCCAAAGAGGAGTAATTTGGGGGTGCATGATGGGTCTGGGTATTATGGAGAGGTGTTAAAACTTTCCCGACGTGGAGATCCTGATTTAGATGCTACTTCTCCCCTCCCTTCTAATTGTACTGCGGAACAAGTAATTTTCATAAAGATTGTCCAGGACAAAGAGATCTGGACATACTTCCCAGCAGTCATTTTCATCAAGATGGCTATTTCTCTGAAATGCTTGGATTCTTGCAGCCCAGTATTTATTGGAAGCATGCCCATGAACCTGTTCAGAGCAAATGGTTGTTGCTTCATGGTGTCCTGAGCAAGTATCAGAGGAGAAGATAGTGGGCAACCTTGCAAGTTTTCCTTATGGCAAGCGACTATTGAATCTGTCTGCCCTTTTGATAATTGGGCAAGCTTTCTTGTGCCGTTCTTTTTGCAGGTGAAAGATTTTCAATAAAGGTGTCCTCAAATTACATCCACTTTTACCTATGCATAAAGCAAGGCACTGTGCAGAAGTTGCTTTAAAGTTAGCATTCACAGAAGGTGAAACCACTATCAATAGCACATGTGCAGTTTTATGCACAAGGAACATAGGCTGAGATGCAAATGCTGTATGTGTGTGTTACGGTAGAATGTATCCAGAGCTGTTAATTCAACTTGCATCTGGAGTAATCCAAGTCTAAGGTCAGATTAATTTGGATCCTTTCAGGGTGCTCGAGTTACATTTCTCTTCCCAGGAAAGGGTGTGTGCGTGCAGGCATGCAAGTGTGTTCAAAGGGCAAAGTGGAGGTAAAGCTATGCTGTGCTTTGAAAGCTGTGCTGAGGGAACAATATAGTATTTCTTTGAGCAGGCCTAAAAGATTTCTTGAGGTCCCTGCTACTGTGCCTTAAGCAATGAAAGCCATGGGACATAGTAAGACTTTCAGAGATGACGTGGTATACTCATTGGTGGCTACTAGCCACAGCCTTTTGTTTGCTTCATGGCTTGTCTTGCTTGGGAACATCTTGTTGGGGTGGTTGGGAATGCCAGATGAGGTGGATGTGTGATTTGACTCTGTAAATAAATTCCTCTGGTGTGTGCTGATTATTAAGCAATTCGGTTTGCTTTCCGCCCAGGAAGTAAAGCAATTGCTGATGTACACTCCCATTGAACCAGCAACTTGAGGGTATGTTCTCTCCTAACAGTCTGGCAGGCAATTGACAGGGTTCCTGTGAGTGAAGAAATCATGCATGGACCTGGCTAATTGAGAAACAGTCTGTTCTGTTTTTTAGAAAAGAAAGAAAAGCTTGGCGTAAATATCCAACTATAAAGACTTGAAATCGTTGTGATTGGTTAAAATAATTAAGAAATGTAAAATTTCTGAGAGAGAAAAAACAGCAATAGTTTTGTTTTAAAGACTTGATTTGTAAGTACTGTACCTAAGCAGCTAGATTTTCCTATTGTTGGTTGAATGTCCAATTTCTGGAGAATATGGAGCCCTCCCATTCCTATCATGCTCATGTATCAAAAAAGCAAAAGCAAAACCCAATTTCTCTTCCCCCTCCCACCCTGACAAAGCCCTGAAACCATCCCCTCTTGATGTTGTAGTACAGAAGAGCGAACAATATCTACTGGGCACTCTACTTTTGAAATGTTAATTAATTCATCACTTGGTTAATTGGCTCCTTGTGAATACGAATGAACTCTTTATTCCCACCTTATCTTGAAGATCCGAGAAAAATTCTTGCTGAATTTATTTATTTATTAGATTTTTTAAAATCCCGTCTTTATTACTTTATAAGTAACTCAAGGTAATCGAACATACCTAATACTCCTCCTGTTCCTGAATCCGTGTCCTCCACAATTCCCTTATCAGTCCCAGGGGGCATGCTGCTTATGACCTACATGTAAATTATTGACTAGTCCGGCTGGGGAACACCCATTGCTGTGTTTCTGTTCGGTTTTATCCAATCTTGCTGGGTGATGTGAATCAAAACATATCTTGCTCAAAGCCTTTGGACTGAACTGCTCTTTTTCTGGGTCTCAGTCCAGCTTCCACTGTACTGCTTCTCTAAGAAACACCATTTAAAGTAGGGGTGTAGAAAGTTAGCACCCACCCTGCTCCTAGAAAATGAAATATTCTAGGAAATATTAAAAAGGCAGAATATTATACCTCCCTGGATGTGAAAAGGAGAAACATGCTCCTGGAAAGCAGCCCCCACCTTTGTTAATCACCCCAGAAAGACCGAGCCACCTTATCTACAAGACAAAAGACATCTTATCTACAACACAAAAGACCTTCAGCTCCAGGGTGATAGGAATTGCCCAAAGCCCCTTCATTACATCACTCAGCAAGAGTCAACCAAGCCTGGGACTCAAGACAACCTACAAAGTTACCCCTGTCTGGCCACATGGGAGTCTGACAACCAATCAGGATACATTTCTTGCCACAGGAACAGGAAGCAGGTTCAAAGCCCAGCAGAGGTTAGAAATCTCTCTCCTCTCACCCATGTGCTCTTTTTGCCCAGGACCTCAAACCGTATGGTCTTGCTGTCCACTATTAAACCATCCTTCCAAGGAGCCTCCATGTTTCCAGTGTCTTTCTTCCCACTTGGAACTGAACCCAGATGGATGTTTCTTCCAACGGGGGTGAACATCTGGCAGGGTCATCTTAAGCCCTCCAGCATTCCCCAGTTGCACTGCTGACATGGGGAGTAAAAAAGTTAGGTGTTTGACGGAGATATATTGTTGCTCCAAAAAAACAGCCCAGGCTTATTTGTATTGTAAAACTTAATTTTTCTGATTTATTCCTTAAATATAAAAGCTGCCCCAAAATAAAAATTACAAGAACCCATGTTAAATCTTAATGCTAAGTCTTTACATCCGTCTTTATTCCATCTTGATGACCTACTTCAAGGTAGGGCAACATTGTTATCATTATACGTAGTTCTTAATTTGCACCATTTGTTTAGCAATCGTTCAAAGCCACAACGGTGGTCTTCACACTTGCAGTATCCCCATTGGTCACATGGCCAAATTCAAGTGCTTGGCAACCTGTATTTATGGCTGTTGCAGCATGCCCAGTCATGTAATTGCCATTTGTGGACTTCCTAGCTGGCTTCTGACAAGCAGTCTCAAGGGGAGAAGCCAGATTTGCTTAATGCATGACTCATGTAGCCATTGCAGTGATTCGCTTAAAAAACAATGGCAGAAAAGGTCACGATGTCAGGCACAGCTCACTTGTTTAGCAACAGAAATTCTGGTCCCCATTGTGTTCGTAAGTTGAGGATTAGCTGTACTGTGTGTGAATTAGTGGGTTGCTTCCTTGAAGTCCACTTAATAAATTCATGCCAGAGGTGAATTTTCAATGGGGCCTTTGCTGGTATACGACTCAGGCTTTCATCCTTTGGGATATGCTTGTTAAATATAGCTCCATCCCATACCTCATTCATGTTATAGGTAGTCTTCGACTTACAATCACAATTGAGCCCAAAACTTCTGTTCCTAAGCAAGACAACCGTTAAGTGAATTTTGCCCCATTTTATGACCTTTCATAAAAGCCACAGTTGTTAAGTGAATCACTGCAGTTAAGTTAGCGACATGGTTGTTAAGTGACTCTGGCTTCTTCATTGAGTTTGCCTGTCAAAAAGGTCACAAAAGTTGACCACATAATCTCTGGACACTGAAATTGTTCTAAAAATGAGCCAGTCGCCAAGCGCTGAATTTTGATCATGTGACCACAGGGATGCTGCAATTGTTGTGTGAAAAACAGCCACATCCTTCCTTTCTGCTGTAACTTCCAATGATCACTAAATAATGGTTGTAGGTCGAGAACTACCTGTGCTCATAGATTCCAGTGGAACAATTTCTATACGAACCTGTGTAAGAATGTAACCCTGGCCCTTTAAGCAGTAGCCTGTCTGCTTCTTTTGTCCCAGAAGGTAAGTATCGTGTACTTCCAGTGATCAATCCAGGCACCTTCCTCTTTTCTATCCAGAGTGGGATTGAAATGTGCATTTAGATTACGTTTTTAAATGCATGAGGAGAGGGGAGGAGCGTTTGGATGTTGGGCTCACTTTAGGGCAGGGGTCTTCAAACTTGACAGCTTTAAGACTTGTGGACTTCAACTCCCAGAATTCCTCCTCCAGTCATGTTAGCTTGGGAATTCTGGGAGTCGAAGTCCACAAGTCTTAAACTTGCCAAGTTTGAAGACCCTTGCTTTAGGGAGAGCAGCAAAAAATAATAATAACGAGGGACTATATAGGTGGGTGAATTTTGAAAACCTTTTATAGTTGGGTATTGAGAAAGAGAGAGTGAAATAAAATACAGATTAGAGGTCATTTGCTAAGACTGTCATGGATGGCAAGAAAGGCAAAATTGGTGTTGTTTCCTTGAGTTGTTACTCAGCAAAAAAAAAAATCACATATTTGGGGCATGCAATTTGGGGGATGATAGACTAAGAAATACAGCTCTCCTTGTCACAAAATTCAGGGAAGGGGAAGGGGAAGGAGAAGGCAGCGGATGTAATGGATGGATGGGATCAGGGAGATAATTGGGATGTCCTTGGAGGAATTGCAGAGGGTGTTTGTCTATATAATCACCAGGGTTGGGCCTGACTTAATAGCTGTAACTAACCAAACACAAGTCATGAATGTCGAAGTAGGTCCACCTAAGAGGAGCATTTGTACATTTTTGTGGGGATAGCAACAAGTAAGGCTATCTGTAGAGATTGTCAGTCATCCAGGTAATAGTTGTCTCAAAGGTGTTTTTTTTTCTGGACTGTTTTTTTTTCTTTGAGGAAGAAGAAGAAGAAGAAAATGTTTCACTTCTAATCCAAGAAACTCCATCAGTTCTGATGGCAGGTGGGTGAGAGGGTGGATAGGGATTGACCATTAAGGCTGGGCGGTAGAGAGATGGAAGGGTAGGTTCTGACAGGATGGTGGTAGAAGGATTATATTTCTTTGCAATCATCTGGTCCCTTCAGGCAGCGCAGCTTGCTTCACATGAAAGAGCAGTACTTTCATCTGAATGGGATTTCTCATCAGATATTTTTTTATTTTGTAGTTTGTCATTTTTTTTAAAAAAAAATTGCTTTTTCATTTTCATTTGCTTTTTTAATATGTTCATGATTTAACATAAAAAGGAAAATAACAACATACAACAAAATAGGAAAAAAAACATAAATAAAAATAAACTAATAAGAGAAAAACCTAAATGTACCTAAATATAAAATGAAAAGGTCAATTCTTAAACAAATTAAAATTCAGTCACATAAAGAACTGTTGGATGACTGTCTTCAGTCTAGTTCAGGGGTGTCAAACTTGTGTTGTCATGTGACATATCAGCACTTTTTTCCCCTTCGCTAAACTGGTCAGGGGCGGGGCCGGAACGTGACGCATCCAGGCCACAAGTTTGACACCTCTGGTCTAATTCATAGGCAGAGAATGAACACATACAGGTAGTCCTTGACTTATTGATCTATTCGCCCATGGCAACTCGAGGTGGCTTACAGAATGTAAAACCATATTAAAAAAAAAAACCTAATAAAAACTAACAAAAAGAATCAAATTAATAAAAGTACAATAGAACAAAATCTAGAAAAATAAATAAATAAAAAATCACTCCCCAACTCCCACCCCCACCCCCAGCGACAGCAGATCACACGAGCCATTTAATGGGCTCCATCCCTTTCTGGGTTCCCCAGGCCCGCTGACAGAACCAGGTCTTCAGTGCCTTCCGGAAGAGTATTAGAGAGGGGGCCATTCTAATCTCTGGGGGAACGATGTTCCAGAGAGAGGGAGCAACCACGGAGAAGGCCCTTCTTCTGGGTCCCCCCAAGTGTATCTCCCTCGGGGGTGGGGCCTGCAACATCCCCTGCCTCTTCACTCTGAAGGGTCGGGTAGATGTGACTGGCAAGAGATGATCCCTCAGATAACCTGGTCCCAAGCCATGAAGAGCTTTAAAGGTGACAACTAGCACCTTGAATTGTACCCTTAAGACCACAATTGAGCCCAAAATTCCTGTTGTTAAAGCAAGACGTTTATTAAATGAGTTTTCCCCCATTTTATGACCTTTCTTGCCACAGCTGATAACTTAGTAACCAGGTTGTTAAGCGAATCTAGCTTCCCAAATGCTTTTGCTTGTGAGAAGGTCACAAAAAGTGATCACATGACCTTGGGATGCTGCAAAGGTACCGTGTTTCTCATATAATAAGGCCGGGTCTTTTTTTTTTGAGCCCCGAAAAAACAGCTAGGCCGTCTTTTTGGGTGTGACTTAATCCCCCCCTCCTTGCATCCTCGGGCGGGCAGGAGGCGATGGCTTGTATGTTGACCTCGGTGTTGGTGGAGCACTTTGTATCGGGAGACCTTCCACCACCGTTGCTTCCCTTTCTCCCTGTGCCGCCGCAGTGTTTGGAACACCGCCGCAGCATTTGGCGCAACCACATGGCTTTTGGTGCAGCCACACGGGGCCGGCCAGGGCTCCTCCCTGCAACTGGAGCCCAGCGGAGACACTCTGCTTCAGGCGCTCCTGTTGCTGCCTTCCCGGGCATCGTTCAAAGGCAAAGCCCATTCTTTTAAAAACCACGCCCTACTACGACAAAGCCTCCCCAAGCCCAACCCCACGTGGGGAGGTGAATCTCCCAGGGCCGCAGCACAGGATCAGCCCACCCTGGAAGAAGCACCCAGCCGCCATCACTGCCTGGCACCGGGCAGAGGGTGAAGAGCTTTGCCTGGGTGCCCAGCAAAGCTGACAGGCGGGCCCTCCTGCCTGGCAGCACAGCTCTGGCCAAGGCAGTGAGCGCCTCCCTGCTGGGCCCTCCCTTCATCCCACCAGGGCCGCGCCAGAGCGGGGCAGACTGGGCAGAGCCGGGAAAGTGAGCCACTGGGTGCGAGCTCGCCTGCCAAGAAAAGAGCTGGGCTGACCCGAGCTTGGCTTACCAAGTCCCTCCAGCCTGACCCCGAAAGGGCCACTGGGAGAGGCCGCCCGAGGCAGTAATAGTGCCCATCCATCCATGGACAGGGAGGCAAGGCGACGGCCCATGCCGCGTCCTCCTCCAAACTGAGCCCCGCTGAGTGAGCACCTCTGCCCAGTGCCTGTGCTGCTGCAGCATTTGGAGCTGCCGGTGCATTTGGAGGTGCGTGGGGACGGAGATGGGCTCGGCAAGGGGTGGAAAGGACAGGCGGCTTCGAGCTCTCTCCACCAGACCTGCTGCCAGGGAAGCAGCACTGTCATTGCCTCACCTCCCTATCCGCAGAGGGGTGGGCGCTATTACTGCCTTGGGCGGCCTCTCCCGGTGGCCCCTTTGGGGTCGGACTGGAGGTACTTGGGTAGCCAAACTCGGGTCGGCCTGGCTCTTTCGCTTGGCAGGCAGGCGTGCACCCGTGGTTCACTTTCCCGGCTCTGCCCATCCCGCCCGGCTCCGGTGTGACCCTGGCGGGATGAGGGGAGGGCCCAGCGGGGAGGCCCTCGCTGCCTTGGCCAGAGCTCCGCTGCCGGGCAGGAGGGCCCGCTTGTCAGCTGTGCTGGGCACCCCAGGTGAAGCTCTTCACGCTCTGCCCGGCGCCAGGCAGGGATGGCGGCTGGGCGCTTCTTCTGGGGTGGGCTGGTCCTGCGCTGCGGCCCCGGGAGATTCGCCTCCCCACGTGGGGTTGGGCTGCCCTCTTGGGCAGGGGAGGCTTTGTCGTAATAGGGCGTCATTTTTAAAAGAATGGGCTTTGCCTTCGAATGATGCCCGGGAAGGTGTCGACCGGAGCGCCTGAAGCCGAGTGTCTCTGCCGGGCTCCGGTTGCAGGGAGAAGCCCTGGCGGGCCCCGCGTGGCTGCGCCAAATGCCGCGTGGCTGTGCCAAATGCCGCGGCATTGCTCCAACACCGAGGTCAACTCAGGCAGCACCATATCCAGGTGTGCAGCAAAAGTAGTTGGTGACAGTAGGGAGGTTGGTGGCGAGGAATGGCTGCCCTCAGGGCGCTCCTAACCGCAAGCCCCCCGCCATTTCCCCCCATTTCACATGCTTTAATATGGGCCTTAATTTGGAGGGAGGGGCTTAATTTCATTTAATGCCTATAAAACATGCTGGACTTCCTATTGGGGGAGGCCGTATTGTTGGAGAAACACAGTAGTAACTGTGAAAAGTGGTCATAAGTCCCATTTTTCCATTGTACTTTGAATGGCCACTAAATGAACTGTTGTAAGTCAAGGACTACCCATATTTCATCCAGAGATTTATGTCAAGTGTGAAATAATAAAACAATATTTTTAGTTGTATCCCATGCATAGGAGAGCTAAATTTCCTTAACTGAGTTTTCAAATGTAATTTAGCTTCACATTCATATCTTTAATATTTGTTTTCTCAGCAACTTGGTGAATATTAAACCAAAATAATGGCACAAGAAAACAAGGGCAAAATGTACAAGTGCTGTCTCTTTCAAAATATTATATTTCTAACATACAGAAACCCAATCTGTACAACATACAGGTAGTCTTCAAATTACAAGCATTTGTTTAGTGACCATTTGAAGTTACACTGATAAAAATGACTTACAGCCATTGCAGTATCCTTATGTTCATATGATCCAAATTTGACCGCTTCACAGTTGGCAGTATTTATGAGGGTGCAATGTCTGGGGTCATGTGATCACCTTTTGCAACCTTTTGACAAGAAGCAAAGTCAACAGGGAAGCCAAATTCACTTAAAAAACTGTAATAAGTTTATAAAAAAGGGCCAAAACTCATTTAACAATTGTCTTGCTTAGCAACAGAATTTTTTTTTGCTCAATTGTGGTCGTAAGTCGAGGACTACCTGTACTTTGTGGTGTATCTAATAATTCCCAGAATCTTTGGTTGTGTTAATCACATTTTAAGATAATAACATAGGGTTTCTTTATTAAAACAAGATGTTCCAGGTTTTTGTTTTAAATTACTTGTAGGTTGCTTATATCTATCTAAATGCTATTTTTCAGTTATACATAAAGTTTAACAGTTGTTTGGGAACTCCCAACTCTTTTCCCACAATATTAATCATTTAGGGGTTTTGGGCACTGCTAATGCATGTCCCAAACTGCAATATCAGAAGAAAATTGCATTGATTTTATTGCCGTTTTCTGGTTTAGGCTGTCCATATTTAAGGTCTTAATATCATTTACCAGTAAATCATATTTACCATAATCTGTTAAATGGGAAATGAGACAGTCAGCCTTGTAATGAGAAAAGTAATACTGTAGTGGCTTGTTTAGCCAATTGATTAATTATGTGTCACCAAACCATTTTTGACTTCCAGCCACCACATAGATAATCTGCACGATTAGTCAAATTACTGAATTGTTTTTGCTCCCATTTTAGGTGTCCTTGCTTGCATCTGTTTGATTCAGAAAAACATTTAGGCAGAGCTCTAAAACAATCCAGTAATAATCCAGCAAACTATAAACCAAATCCAGAGATCCTTCTTAAGCCATAGTCGTAATAAATAAGCTAACAGTGGTATCAAAGTCTGGCTTACTTCCTTAAACAATCCATGGGTTACCACTGGTGCCATCAAAAATCATTCTAAGCCATAATGGCTGAATGCAGTGTGCTCTGTTGCATATGTGCTTGAATACTACTTGCCGCTTAGCACTTTATAAACTATGCTACATATTTATATAAGGATATCCTTTATAATACTTCAGTAGACAGTCACGAGAAATTAAATGCACACAATGTCTCCCAGGAATGTGTTTATGAATAACAATTTATGGAGTATTATATATTTATGGAGGAATATGTTACATTGCTGGATAGGATGCCTGATCTATTGTCTCGGTTTTGTGTATGGATGTGGAGTGGAAAGATTATTAGAATTGCGATGTTGGTGGAGAACAGAACGTTCAGTGGCTGTACCAAAGAATACAGCAAGCCAGTTGCAGTCCTGTTCAACACTCTTATTGACTTGTCCATTCAGAAGAACATCTAGTTGACCATTTGGTCAATGGAAGAAATATCTACTGATGATTCCAGACAATTTCTGAGTTGTTGTATTAAGATTGCAGGTGGCCCAGATTCAAATCTAGAAGTTGCCCAGACATTTAAGTATCATTCACCTTGTTTCTTTTTTTTCCAGTGGCAAGCAAACCTGGACTTTCTTGCAGCAGAAGAACTACCTGGAGTATTTGGGAGGTTGCTGCAGTACAGACAGAAGTTAGTGCCAGCAGCCTTTCTCCTGCAGCAGTGGGGACTTCCTCCTCTCATCCTGCCCCTCTCCTACCTGGAGAGGTGGGCAATGGCCGGCTCTGGACACCTTGCACTCCTTCTGACAGTGTCTCTCCAATCCCTTTTGCATCCTGCATGGGGTCAGGGTGGGTGAGCTACCTTTGCTGCCATAAAAGAAAGAAGAATGGGCTGGCTGGAATTTGGGGAGGGAATCTGGCATCTCTGTTGGTTGGTGGTTGATACAGTTGTCTGTCTGCTTAGTGATTGCCCCAAAGAGTGGATCATACCCAACAGTCAGAATGTCTTCTCTTAATTACTCCCCTCTCCCAAAGAGTAAAACAATGTATCTGAAGTGTTTGGATAGTAAATATCCAGCTTATACTACAAATTCTAGGAATTCTATCTCCTGTTGGAGTATGATTGGCTTTCATTGATTGGCTTTATTTTGGCAGGCATCATATGATACCTTAGAGTGTAAAGTATTTACCAAGAGTGCAATGTCATTCAAACAGTGCTCCATGTAAGGTATCATTATATACTTATTTTTATTTTATTTGTTTTACTTATAAACCTTCTCAAATGCTAAAGCGAATCTAAGGAAATAGGTTATAAATTAATGAAAACATTTGAGGGGAAAAAAACAAAAAAAATTAAACTGTTAAATAACATGGGAGAAAACAGTATAAATATAAACAAAGTAAAATACTCCGTATCAAACAAATATAGAGCCAGAAATCACTCTAACCCAAGGCCTGTGGAACAAAGCCAAGTCTTTCAAGCTTTCTGAAAACACAGCAGGGTCCCAGATTTTCAGCAAAGCAATCCCAGCAGGCATGGAGAAGGGCCCTACTAGATTGCAAATGTTAATGGAGGACCTGGAATATCTGCTTTTATTGACTATTTGGGGAAAGCTCCCTTCATTCAAATTTAATGAACTTAAAATTCAATTTAACCCTTGAATGTGTTTTGCATAGCAATGTTATTTTGCATAGCTTTTACTCTGAACTTGATTTTAGAACTTGAGACAGTTTTGAATACAAACATTTAAAGTTTTCTTGTTGAGTTTATTCTGTTGCACAAGCTATCTTGGGAGATGTCCATAAAGAAATAGAAATAGTTTTAATAAATAAATTATACAACATTATGGAAAATGTTGGAAAATATACATATTTGGAAAATATTTGACATCCATTTTGGTAGAGAAGCAAATTGGTTTGTGTTCAGAGAGATCACAATTATGTACGTGCCTTGTGGTAGTTTTAATTTCTCTACGATCTGAGAACGTCATTAACCTTAAAATGTCTGCTCATTCAAATATAGTGAGACATTAAAATAACAGCTCAACTAATAGCAGAACCCTTTTCTTCCCTCTGTGGCTTCCCCTGAATTATTTGGCTCTTGGCTAGACCTCACCTATGAATTGCAAAACAGTTTCAGGGTATAGTTCAGACTCCTTCAGGCCAGGGAATGAGATCTAGCTAAATCGCTAGTGCCTGCCTATCGCTCTGGGCGTGGATTCTCTCTGAAACTTGGAAAGACTGCTGAAACCTGGTGACTCCACCTCCTACTTTCTCATACCTGAAACAGTGCTCAGGCCAAGACAGAAATGGAATGCCTGGGAGCAGAAACTATCCAAACATGGGCCACACCTGCCCCAAGAGCAAGGTGAAAGCTTGTCAATGGAAGTTTCTTTAAAAATAAAAATAAAACCAGCAATTCAGTAGTCAAGGGAGTCCTTTCCTAAATGTTCTTGGGTGAGGCTTAGAAACCTTGCTGGTATTTGGGACATTTTTAAAAGGAAACTCATGGATGGACTATTCAGGTGAAAAGATTGTTGAGCCCTATAATAGAAAACAACAACAACCAGAGATTGGCAACTGAGTCTGAAAATGTATTTATATAGGCAGGATTTGAATTAAACTTTGTAGAAGTAGTCTATCCATGTTTCTGCTTCCCTAATGCCCAAAACATTAACTTGGGTATAAACAGGGCAGGCAATGTCCCAGTAGAGAGGGTCTCCAATGCCTTAGTGATTATCTAAGGACCTAGTGGTGGGCTTGAATGTTTGAAACAACCAAACCCTCACTAGCATTGGGAATTAATGAATGACTGAAGCTATTCCTCGACAAGCATTTCTTTCTGCTACTACTACCCTGGATTCTCCCTGAATATTTGTCCATTTCACACACAGAAGTACTATATCTTATTCTTTTTTACTCAAACAAAAAAGAAACAATCCAGGTGTTTACCACCTGTTTACCACATTACAAAGATGCCTGGGTATATTATATCCTAACAGTCACTTGGTGGGATTGCATTTAGTAGTGTATGGCTGGATTAAAATAACCCATTACCTTGCACAGATTTGATTTCTTGGCTGGCGTGTTATTAAAAAATCATCTTAGAGGAAACACATAAATGGAGTACCATTAAGTTCTGTTCTAAGCCCTATGATGTTCCACATTTTTATTCATGATTTAAATGCTTCTCTAGGGTGTTTATGAAACTGGAACTCTAAAGCCTGATCTATGCTCCTGCATTTAGGTCCAAGAACAAAGGCAACGGAGTACAGTGGCAACAGTATGCATGAAAAGTCTTAAGGGCCATAGTTGTTGAGAAGCTGACCATGATCCAGCAAAGTAACAGGACCACTAATAGTCAAGACTAATTTTCATTAAGCAGTGCTTTCATCTGCAATACCATGTCCTATTTATGGCTAAATTGTATTTAAAAAACAAACAAGTGGAAAGTCCAGAAAGGCAGCCAGGATAGTGAGGGGCATAGACATATAATCCCATGACAAAATGGAGAAGAAATTGGCTATACAGTATGTGTAGGGTTGAGGAGAGAAGATTGGAGTGATATGATATCAATTGTCTATTTAACATAAAAATAACATCTGGAAGATGAAGCAGAATTCTTTTTTTGTGCTCCAGAGAACAGAAATTATTCCTGAAGACAAATTAGATGTGCAGACCCAAATAGAAAGACTTTCCTAATAGACACCAATTTTGAATAGATGGTGTTATGAGACTGTGGCCTTATTTTTACTGGAGGGAATGAGGGAGAGCTTCACTGTCCCCTATCTGTAATGCTGTACTTTGTAATGGAGAGGTGTTGTACAACATCATCTGCAGAGTTACTTCCATGGCATTAGAGCCAGATAGGAGGCTCTTCCTGTATGTCTTATGCTGTTTTATGTCTCTCCAAGGTTCCTCCAGTGACAACAGCACAGTGGTTCCTACAACATCAGTGCCAACCACTTCTTCCAAAGGCCTCTCGGTAGGTGTCTTGAAATGTGAGCTGAGTTTCTAATAGTTCTTGAGGGAAAGGTATAGTAACCCTAGAGCAATTTCTGTTCTTTCCAGTGAGTGAAAAGAACACAATTGATGCTTGTGTTTGCTATGGTAAATTGGGTGACTTGAAGATTGATAATGTAATGTAAGATGGGCAAGGTGGACATCACCACAACATCACCACAAGATAGTACCCTTTGACTCACTAAGTCCAGCTTTTTAAAAGAGACAAACCTTGAAAGATAGTTGTGTTCTCATATGAGTGCTTGTAAAAGTCTGACTGTTTTCAGTACACACAAACACAAGAATGCATTGGCAATGGGGGTCTGGACTTGAGCTGCACTTTTGGAATTGGAAGTAAACAAACATAGATGATCTTGTACAAGGTCTCTGCTTTCTGTCTGTGCGTCCATCCATCCTACCATAATTGATAAAGGCTCCGAGCCTGAGAAGGAGCTGTGGCAGTTTAGTGAATTAAAGAACGAAGCAGTGTGTCTTTAATGTGATTCTTAAAGGAGGTGAATCGTTTCCAGTTGTGCGTAAGCTTTAAAAAATGACAATCTGTTTGTTTTATGGATAGCAGAGTTGCTCGACTTGTATGAGATTTCAAATACCTCTTCCAAATATTTTCAAAAGCTTGCTGTGACTTAGTGCATAAGTAAAACTGTGGCTTTGGATAGTGACATTTTTGACTGTTTAAAATGTGCTGAATGAGGGGTACTTATGATGGGTCCATAATGTTGCAGATTGCAGATTCCCTGCAGTCAAAGAATAACTATTTGTGAACATCCCTGGTTGCTTCCAGCAAGCAAAGTCAAGGGGTAGCCACCAGAGACAGTCACAAGCCAGTAATATAAGTTGCTTTTGCCACTTTTTCTCCTGAGAAACCCCATTAGGGAGTATGTCTGCAACATCCCCCTCCTTCCCATGCTCCATAGCATCCTGCTTGCAGCACTCCCCGCCTGCCCAAGGTCCTTGCTGGACTGCCCTCACTCCCTAATGCCCAGCCACAGTCCCACCGGCCCATATATGCTTCCTAGTGCCCACCCACAACATACCCACATCCTCCACATGACCTTGGTGCACTCCTTACCTGGAACTCCTGCCTCTACCCACTCAATGACCCTAGTGGTCCAGCAGTTATTATGACAGCAACTTGGACTCCTGGGTTTATGATTACCTCGCTTAGCAACAGCAATCCCAGTCCCAATTGCCATTGTTACTCATGGACTACCTGTCCTGTACTGATGTGTGACAGCTGTTGATTGGTGCAGCACAGACTGCAAAGGGTGGGTAGTAGCTTTTCCATGTTGGGCTCTGCCCTGCTCTGTTTTTGTGTTGAACAGAAGCTAACTCTGCTCTCTTTCTTCAACTCTTCCTCTGTGCAGAAGGCGGAACTGGAAGCTGCCATAGCTGTGCCTTGTGTTTTTGTAGGACTCTTGCTAATCGGCCTTTTGGTTTTCATGGGACTCAAAATTCGGGAGAAGCGCCAGACAGAAGGGACTTACCAGCCCAGCAATGAAGAGCAGGCAGGGGCCCGTGTGGAACCGCAGACCAACCTCAAGCTGCCACCAGAGGAGCGACTTATCTGACAGACGGAAAAAGGACTCCATTTTGGGATCATTCCTTGGAAAAAGCTGCTTAGCACACTGGACTAAAAAAAAAAAAGACTGAGAATGGACCTGTGAAACTGGAAGATCCCCAGTATGGTTGGCAGCATTCCCAGCTGGCTGGCTAGCTATGAATAGCTGTCAGTGGAGAAGTTCCAAATGCCAGAAAGAAGGCAGCCCGGAAGCTGTGATTGGTAGAGATGCGAGATGGGATCCTGCTCTCTGCAGCCGGAAAGAAAAGGCCCAGCCTGATGCTATGAGAACAGACCATGCTGGCTGGATATGCTCTGTTTGCACTGACCTCAAGGACAAGTCGTGGTCTTCTTCCTAGAATAGGATTGACTGTGCAGCCAGTGGGAACGGTCGGCCTTTCTGAAGAGAGAAGGATGGTGATTTTGGGATAGGAAGGCTGCTGCCTTGGCCCAACTGGTGGATTCTGGGTGGGGGTTTTGCCTTTCAAGTGTTTTTTAAAGTCTGTGTTGGTTGTCCTCTGCCTTTAAGAATGCTATTTTCTAATAAAAGTCCATCTCCCTTTTTTGATGAGGAAAAAATGGCACCACTTGTGGTGAGGGAGGGTTAATGCGCTGAGTTGCTTGGTGGAAAATTTATTCTGAAACGATCTAAATGCGTAAATGGAGGATATCATTCACACCCAGCAATAAAATGAAGCAAATCATAGAAAGCCTTATTCCATCTTATCAAGAATCTAAAAATGTTGCTAGACCTCACACATTAAATACACTCTTTATTTATGGTATTCTTCAGTTACAAGTGCTGCTGCTTCACTCTCCTTCTTCCAAGCTCTTCGAAGTCACCATCTTTCACGTATCTTATTTTGAAATATTGGGTCATTCAGTTTACATCCCTATTTTTATTTTCTATAACTCAAGGCTGGGTATATAATGTTCCTGCCTCCTCTTTTCTCCACAGTCACCACTCTGGAAGTGGGTTGGGCCAAGAATGACGGGCCCAAAGCACCTAGCTGGCTTTCTTGCCTGAGGGAGGGCTTGCTTTACCCCCTTTTCTGTGCATTGCATAGAATGCCGGCAGTTGGTTTCTTTTTTTTTTTTTGCAGTGATGAGTTAACTCTAGAATAAGGGCATAAAGAGACATCCAGGCTGCTCTACAGTTAGTCCTTGTCTTATGCCTATCTTTTAGCGATTGTTCAAAGTTATAGCAGCCCTGAAAAAAAGTGACTTTTTACTGCACTTAGGACCACCACAGCATCCCTGCTGTCACATGAACAGAATTTGGGCACTTGGCAACCTGCAAATATTTTGATGGTTGCAGCATCCTGCAGTTGTGACTTTTCCATTCA
Source organism: Pseudonaja textilis (assembly GCF_049901715.1). Classification (NCBI taxonomy): domain Eukaryota; kingdom Metazoa; phylum Chordata; class Lepidosauria; order Squamata; family Elapidae; genus Pseudonaja; species Pseudonaja textilis. The sequence continues at coordinate 150,147,424 of NC_141991.1, forward strand.
GTTTTTGACAAGTAAAGTCAATGGGGAAAGCCAGTTTTGCCTAAGAGTTGCGGCAAGAGGTCTTAAAATCAGCTGTGACTCACTTAATGACTACCTCATTAAGTGACTGGTGTTTTTGGTTCCAATTGCAGTTGTAAATTGAGGATTACTTGAAGCCATCCAAGTTCAGGGGTGAAAAGCTGGTTCAGTGTAAGAAACTTACAAAGGAATATTTTATGCTTTGGCGGACACTAGGTGGCAGCACAGTACTGTATAGCAGGGGTTCCCAACCCCCAGGCCATGGTCCACTATGGCAGGGGTCTCCAACCTGGACAACTTTAAGCCTGGCAGACTTCAACTCCCAGAATTCCCCAGCCAGCTGGGAGTTGAAGTCCGCCAGGCTTAAAGTTGCTGAGGTTAGAGACCCCTGCACTCTGGGGTCGAAATCTATTTGGAACTGGGCCACACAAGAGCCGGGCTGGTGTGTGCGCTTAGCTCCACTCCTGTGAGTGGCACTCCAAAGACTTCTCTCTCGCATGAGTGCGGAGCTGCGTGCATGTGGCCCAGTTCCCCCACTACCCCCACAGCCAGGCTGCCAAGCCGCCTGCTCCCGTTGCTCCAAAAGCCGAGCAGTGAGACCAGAGGCTGAGTACGCTCTGCTCAGCTTTGCTGACTCACTGAGGCTGAAGGAACACGGGACACGCCACCACAGGCTTTTCCCGCCAAAAGCTTTTGCAAATGGATGAAAGGCTTTGGGAGAGTGATTTCTCACTGCTTCAGGATTTCCGTCCTTTTGCAAAAAAATTTGGCGTGGAGAAGTCTGAAGGAGCTCAGAACCCTGCCCCAAAGACTTCTCTCTTGTCTGAGTGCCACTGCACATGCGCCAGTCCACTGCTCCCACAGCCTGGTTCACAAAGGTTGGCGACCACTGCTGTATAGTATCATATAAAGGTAGACCTTGACTTACGACTACAATTGAGCCCATATTTTCTGCTTCTCAGTAAGATGTTTGTTGTTTTATTCCATTTTACGACCTTTCTTGCCATAGTTGTTAAGTCAATCATTGCAGTTGTTAAGTTAGTAACATGGTTGTTTAGTGAATTGACTTTGCTTGTCAGAAGGACACAAAAGATGCTCACATGACCCTGAGAACATGCAACCGTCATAAATATGGTGCTAAGTGTCTGAATTTTGATCTGAAAGGAGGATTTTTAACTCAGGTTTGGACAACTTTAGTGTGCGTGTGTGTGTGCAGTGGAAGCTGCATTGGGGTAGATAATTTCACGTATTAACTTAAAATAGCAAGGTTGCTTATAGCCAGAAGCACTTGGTGGACTACCAAAAAGGATGTATCTTAATAGAATCATTAGAGTTGACCCAATGCAACCTACAATCTAAGTTGAAGAAGTCTTTAAAACCACCCACTAGATTTTTTTTTCCCTTCAGGAGTACCCTCCCCCTTTTATGACCTTTTATCTCTACTAAGATTTAAGGCTTCTTACACCACCTTCCCACTGCTTGCTAAATCTAGCTATTTCTGGCTGCTCTTCTGTAATTATTTACATAGCAAATTCTGGACCTAGAAAGGGCTTGATTTATTTCTGTATTAGTGGCCTGATGGATCCATAGCTTTTATCAACATAGAGGGGCAAAGGACTGGTTTATAGCTTACAGAAAAAATCAGCAGGCAAACTCACTCACTCCCCCCACCCCCAGAACTATCATTACCATAACACTTTAGGTCAGGCTTGTCCAACCCGCAGCCCGCATGCGGCCCAGGTCGGCTCGTAATGCGGCCCAGTGCCCACCCCAACCTTCGTGCAAGAGGACGAGCCAGCGAGGAGGAGGAGGAGTGGCAGGCGCGAGGCGGGGCGAGGCGAGCGCCACGCCAAGCAGCAACAGAAAAGGCGGGCGCTGTCAGAGTGCTCCTCGTGCCCAGGCAGCCGCAGCCCAAGAGTCCCGCTCCGCCACCTCCTGCTGTTGCTGCTGCTGCTGCTGCCACCGGAGCTGTTGTAGCGGCTTCTGCCCCCGCCACCACTGCTGCTGCTGGTGCACCGAGCCTCCCAGTCCTCGCCTTCCAGTCCTGCCGCATCCAGCTGGGCCATTTGCAGGAGGAGAGATAGGCGCGAGGTGGGCGAGCTTTCTCCCCGCCCCCCACGTTCCTTTCTCCCTGGTTGACTATTTTTTATGATATCTTATGAAAAAAATGTTTTCTATGGTTTTTTTGGATGATCAGGTATCGTTACTGTTATTTTATTTTATGTGAGGCCCAAACCAAATTTTCATCTTCTAATGTGGCCCAGGGAAGGTGAAAGGTTGGACAAGCCTGCTTTAGGTAATACTGCTTGATTTTATTTATGGGCATTGAACTTCAGGGACTCATTTACATATGTAAACCATGCCACCACCATGCCAAACTACTTTTCCTGATATGCTGCTGCTTGATAAAGGTTGACATGGGAAACAGTCTTCCACCCTGAAAGGAGGAAAGGAGGTCTGCGCAGCTCAACAAATTCATTTATTGAAATGCAGCTTCTAGGAATGAAGTCCTGCCAGTTGGCTGTACATGAACTAAGTGCTCTTTTTCCTTTGTGCTATTGATAGATACCCCCCCCCCGCCCCCCACACACAAACACACTTCTGCTTCTTGCAGTATTTTTATGTGCCTGGACAGATGAAGCACTTCTACACTGCTGCTCCCTCTTGAAAGGCCTCCAGGTTTAAAAAGTAATTGTGACTCAAACACAGGAGGTTCTTTTCTCTTAAACGTTCAGTTTATTTTTGGGATGCTCTTTCAGGACTCAAATCTTTTCCTCAGCTCCAGCACTTTAGGCTGCATCAACTGCCTAGAAACTAACTGAGGCGGTAAGCTGGCGGCCCTGCCTAGGATGTTCTTCTTTGCCACAGAGTCATTGGCTTTTGTTTGTAAAAAATCTGCAGGTGTTTGGATGGTGGAACTACTAGCAACTGATGACTCAACCTTCAGGTTCTCGTTGATTGGAGGTTCAAGGGTCTGGTGGTCAGTCCTACATTCCTGTTGCAACTTGGTAGCAGTGTGGCTCTCTGGTGTAAGTGGACTAGGAAAGGCAGTTTCAAGATCTGCCTTCTGGGTCAATGGCGCTTCTGATGGCTCACTGCTAGCCTCCTGGAAGGAAAGAGTTGGGGTGTCCAGACCAGGACAAACTTGCAGCTCAGGGGAGCTGTGGACCAACACTTCATTACTTGTGCTTGCAGCTCTGGCAGACAACGGCAAAGTGCTTGACATGTTCTCTTCATCCACGTAGCCCAGGAACATTCTGTCCTCGGACAGAGAATCATCAGCATCATCAGCAGCATCCTGTTCCTCACATAGGGCTTCGTAAAGGGCCTCCCTACTGGGCCTCCGCTGCAACAGGTCCGAAGACAACAGGGTCAGGGTTCAGCTTCATTATTGCAGTTGCACCTCCATAGGTACCCAGGGATTGAGCTGGTAGGGCTTACCTTAGTATAGAAGTTCTCCTCTTCTAGGTTACAGAAATCCAAGCTGCGGGTCCCATAGAGAGGCTGTTGAGCTTGGCTTGACTCCAGCAAGTTTAGTGTCTCAAAAATTTCACCTAAGAGGTCAAATTTCTCTGCATTCAGGTAACTTTCACTTTCCCCAGGTTCCACAGAGGAGTCTGGGGAAGGTGATTTGAAGGGAGTTGAAACATCCCTGCAAAATAAATATATCAGAGAGCTTGACATTTCTGTACAGGTGAGGCAGTTAATAAAATGCAAGGGAAACTTTCTTATTAGCAATTGGATTTAAGTAAAAGGATTTGCTAAAATGCGTGTGTCTCATTTCTTCCTCTCGTAGGACTCTTCTGTCAAAGGGTGCAAGAAAACTAATTAATAAAGCAGATGGACATGTGTTTTGAAGCTGAGAGTCAAAGGCAATATTTAGGGAGCTACCAGATAAGCTAATCTCAGCCTGGGTTTGCACAACACCGCTAGTGGCATTCACAGGGTGGTCAAATGGGAGGAGTCAAATTTTAAAAGCAGCATTTTATCTCTGCCTTTTCTGGTTATGTGGGGTGCTGCATACACATATGAAAATGTTGGAGCTTGTGAAACCACAGGTCTATGCCACTTCCTTCATTTTGGAAAAGTCCTGCAGAGAACTTTGAACATTATCACTGTGTATTACAAAGCTCCCTGCCGTGGCAAGGTTTTCTGTGTTTGATGTGGACACAGGCTGTATGCAGGCCCTCTATAGACTCCGTTCCATGCTCTTTTGAAAACTCTCCCCATTTAAAGATATACTGTATGTTTGGTTTTGTTCAAGGAGGGTGAGATTCCTGCATTTGCCCAGATGAGGAATTCTTGATAAGCGGTACTCGTTTAAATTTCACATTGCCACATTTTTAATGAATTTAAATTGAGTTGTTTAGCTGTAATGCATTAGCAGGGGAAATAGTGCAGGTCTGACTCTCTCACTAGAGTCATTATCTTACCTAATTTACTACTAGTTAAGAGTTAGTGACCCCTGCTTCATTGGGTTTGAGAATTGATTGATGCTTTGTTACAGGGACAATCTTTTCGTTACTATTTTCTCTTTCTCTGCGGAAAAGAAGATAACTGTACAATGAATGTAATCTGTACAATAGGGGAGAATTAGTTTTTCCAGAGCTGATTGAACGAAGTTTTTTTTTTTTGCCACATAGGTCTTCCCTTTTTTGTCAGTGTGGTTTGTGCAGAAGCATTTCCTAGGGGGCTGAGCCCCCTTTTCCCCCTCAGGCTTCAACGGTTCTTGGGACTGAGCTGACACACAGAGAGAGCTCAGCTAATAAAGCAGAGCGACCGTCAGAAAAAGAAGAAGTGGAGTCCAGCTGCTCTCCACGGGCTTAGGTTGTCCTACCTTTGAGTCTCCAGTTCCGTCTCACTGTTGGTTCTTTGTGGTCGCCTCGGGCGAGACTGAAAAGAGGACAAAACCTGGGTCACCATGCAGCCCTGGGCTTGTAAGGGAACTTCTATCGTTTTCTTAACAGTACTTTGAGGTTCTGGGGATAAGGGAACCTTTCCTTTGGGATTTTAGAGTTGTATACGGATAGTCCTAGACTTATAACCATTCAAAACTACAATGGCACTGAAAAAAGGGACTTAAGGATCATTTTTCACATGACCTCCATGGTCACCTAATCAAAATTTGGATGCTTGGCAACTGGCTTGTTTTTATGATGGTTGTAGTGTCCTGGGGTCATGTGAAGCCAGATTCACTTAATCACCATTTTACTAACTTAAGAACTGCTGTGATTCATTTAACAACTGTGACAAGACAGCCATAAAATGGGGCAAAATCCACTTGACTGTCTCACTTAGCAATATAAATTTTGGGCTCAGGCGTGATCATAAGTCAAGGACTATCTGTATTCTTCACTTGAGACATCACAGCAGAATGCCCACCCAGACTGACTGTCCTGCAGGTATGGACTGGCACTTCTGTTCTCAAACATCTCAGCAATGGTTTTGCTGTCTGGGGATTTCTGGGGACTGGAACCAAAACATCTGGCCAATATCCAGCTAGGGATGATTAGTTGGTCTAATTATATCCCTGGGATGGGATGGGGGAGAGCAAAGACTCATTTAAAGATTTCTAAGACATCAAAAATGCAGCTTTGTGAGGCACCATCCTTTGATATTCTTTCAACACTCTTAGTTGATAAAAAAAGTAGTGGCATATAATTCTCTTTCTCCAGGCTTAGAAAATATGCCTGTAAAAAAGGTTGTAACACAAAGAAGACACCAACCCTTAAATCCTGTAGATTTTCTCATTTCTGTCCAGAGAAAACTTGTTTCACAGTCTCTGAATCAGGCAATTAAATATTTTGCCTGCATACAGACGGGAAGAAAGTCCCATCTGTAAATATTTTAAGTTACTTATTGTCCATTCACAATGAATTTAAAAGGAAGCATGCACCTATTTGTTATAAACATTAAGAAGAATCTGCCATAGAAAATGTCTAGCACTATGCAGCAGGCTATAATTCCCAAGATTATTCAGAGGAAGCCATTAACAGTTCACCTGACACAGAATGAGATAGTTGAAATTGAAATTTATTTTTTATCCTGTAGCACTGTTACTTTCTGCTTTATGAAGACTATATTGGGCTTTTGGCATATTAGAACTTGGGTGGACATTAATTGAGTTCACTTTACATAGCTGCTCTTCTGAGTTTTCTTCTGCAGGCTATACAAAATTTACTTGTAGTTAGCTGCTATTAATATTCCAGCTATTTTCTCCCCTTCAGCCCCAGGGCACATTGCATTCTAAGAATAATTATGAGAAGTTAAGGGCCCATGAAATGTTACTAAGGTCTATTTTGTAAACCTTTGGCTGGCTACAATAAAAATATTGTTTTTAAGCTGCAAACAAAATGACTGAGAGTGAGACTAAGCTATACAAGACATGATAGCCTTAAGATATCATTTGTTTGATTACTTACTTATGTCTACTCCTCACAACTGCTTACACAAGTTGCACACATTCAAAACTTCCTGCCCACCTTTTTATAAAAAAATATGTCCTTCTCTGTTTCTTTTGAGTTTTGTTCCAAGTGGTTCAAGAATCTTGTGGAATCGCTGCAGAGATCTACTACAGAGGACACCCAATCTTTGGGTCTACTACAGAGGACACCCAGACCTGTCCCTCTGCTCCTGTTCATTTCCTTCCCCAAAGATCCCCTGATCTGGCTCCTTCCGGTCTTTAAGCCACTGACACTTCCATTCTCTCAATACCTTCCCAAAGTGCTGGGTGATGGGCAGTCGCCTTTGAAGGTTCTCAGATTGTTTGTTTCTGGTAGGCAGGATGGGACTGGAGATCTGACAGTCATCCAGGGACTGTTCTTGCTCCCTGGGCTGGCGTAAAGTGGAATCCTAGAACAAAACAGCACCTTATAGCGCAGGGGTGTCAAACTCGATTTCATTGAGGGCCGCATCAGGGTTATGTTTGACCTTGGGGGACTGGGTATGGCCAGGGGTGTGTGGCCATAATGGTGCCTGGGGTGGCTCCGTTTTCAGCCTTCTGGAACCCTCTGCCAGCAAAAACGGAGCTCAGGAGGGCTGCACGGTTGACCTTGACTCCCAATGAGTTTTGGTTGACCTCGACTCCCAATGAGTCCATACATACATGGCTAAGTTGTTTTCTAGGCAAGACTATGGTTTGCAATTTTATTTTGTGTGTTTTTTCCCTTTTACTTCCACTCTAGCCTATATACCTGGAATTTCCTGGAAGTTTCCCATCTAGGTACTAACTCAATCAGATGCTGCTAAATTTTTAAACTTCTCCACATCAGCAATGCACTGCCTTCTACTTAGATTTTAGCATACTGCATGCAGTGTTTTTCATCCTTGGCAACCTGAAGACAGATCGATTTCAATTCCCAGAATTCTGCAGCCAGCATGGTTGAAGACCACATGTCTTCAAATTGCCAAGGTTGAAAAACACTGATATACTACCTACTTTTAAAAATGAATTTATTCCTTTCTACTTCCTTGTGGGTTTTGTAACAGAAGTAATGTAACATGCAGACATAACTACCGTTTTAGAGTAAAATATGCTACTACCGGCATCACACTTTCCCCCCCCTCCCGTAACACTTTTTAAAATGAGAAGTTTGGAATAGGGAAATAATAGTCTTACTTTTATGCGGCTCCGTATGTTTTTCAGCCTGACTTTGGCATGACCTTTGGCCTGGAAGATGCAAAACAAAGTGATAAGTATAATTTAAGGTCATGTAGAGGGAGGGAAGAAGACAAGCAGGGATCATTCCAAGAACAGGCTGGAGGGGGGGGAGGTTCCTCCCCTCATTCCCCCAGAGCCATTATTACCAATTGTCTTGTGAAAAGGATCTTAAAAGGGTCTCCATTTGTTTGACTGCAATGGTGAAATGGGTGCGGCATATACATTTAGTAAAATAAGTAAAATACTGTACTGTAATTTATTTGCAATTGTTCTGGAATTGAGCTTGACTCAAAGGGTCAAGCTGAACCCTTAGCTGAAATGCTTCTAAATTATGCACATCTATACCCAGTATTTATATATTTAATGCAATATATATATATATATATATATATATATATATATATATATATATATATATATACATACATATATATATATACATATACATACATATATACACACATATACTCATGTTTTATTTCCTTTTTATTGCAGTTGTTTTTTTATTTTCAATTCTGTTCTTTTTGGTTTTGCAAACAATATATTTAAAAATACAATATATTCTTATAAGCTATTTCAGGAGGAGGAGGAGAAGGAGAAGAAACTGCCTTACATATTGGTATGCATTCTTGACAGCTGGATTGGCCTTATTCTTCATAGTACTAATCAGGGCTCCTCCACTTTTCTAGGGAGAAAAGGTTGAACACAACTATTAAGAGCAAGACACATTCCACTCCATTGAAATAAGACGCTCAAGAAGTCCCCTGGCTGCTCTGACTGAGCAAAAGGAAGTTATGGGAAGTTCTACAACAAATCCCAATTAGACAAGGAAACTTGTCTAGAAAACTGGTTTTGAATTTCTAATATGCAACAGATCCCTTTAGTATTTAAAGAAGATTCCTTGTAAGGTAGATTGGAAGTTATCCTCGTACTGGAAATGTATGTGGGATATCTTTGTGGTATGGCCAAAAGACTTAGGGACCTGGAGAGCAGGTTCATGACAAAATTAAGATTTCATAGCGTCACTCTTTAGTTGATAAGTTGGATTGGGGATCAACATGCATTATTTGGTGAAATTTAGAGAGCAACATCTTTAGCCCAGTCCTAAATATTATTAAAATTTGGTTTAAATTCTGGCAATTCTTTGGAGGCTTGTGTGGAGAACTTAGGATACCAATAGAAGAGAATATATAATATAGCTGAGGGTTGAATTGTGGAATCCTTGGTGCTCTCTGAACTTGATTGTTTGCTGGCAGACATTTCATTACCCAACTAGGTAACATCATCCATGCTCAATGATCATGAATGCATGGATGATGATGTAGTTGGTTAATGAAATGTCTGCAAGCAAAAACCAAAACTCAAAGAGCAACAAGGACTCCATGACATATTGGGAGCATATTAGAGGAATGTCTTTCAAACTGGTTTTTTATTTAGGATGACTGCATGTGGGCTGCAAAATTTCAGAGAACCGAGGTACTAAATGACAACCCTTCTTTTCTCCATCCATCTGGATTTTTGCTTTCCAGATCTATCTTCATTACAGGTCTAAATGGAAGAGCCTTGTAATAACTCCTCATACAAGAACAAGTTCATCTTAAACATGAGAAAATAATTAAGTGAAGACATAACTGCTACTAAAAGATAAACATCCTTCTTAAATGCAAATGTATTCCCTTACCTTGAGGCTCTCCACCCACAGCTGATAAGAGTGCATACTACCTAGGAAGGAAGAATGGAACAGATGACTTGTCAATCTGGCTGCAGACCCTTGCAGAAAATGGGACTTGAATTGCATATTCAGAATAATGTATGTATCTGACCTACAATGTCAGCTATCTCTCAGTAGGTTTTTTTTTTTTTGGCTTTGTGTCTTCTTAACAGAAGTTAAAAAGTAGCCCACAAAAGAGGGGATGTTAAGAACAGCTTAAGGGTCTTTGCATATCCATGGTCCTTCAACCAGGCAGGGTCTACATTACCTGGGGACAAGCTGCTGTCAATCTCCTGCTCAAAGAAGTCAGAGAAGTCCTCATCTGCATTTAGCTTATCCAGACGGTCATTGATGAACTGATAGCATTGCAAGGTTGGGCAGAAATAGAAAGAAGGACCTTATTAGAATAAATAGGAAAGAGCCATCTTCTATTGAAACAAAATATTTCAGTCGTTCAGCTGTGGGATTAGTATGCAGAGAAGCATTATGTTCTCCTCCTGCTCTGAGATGTGGAAATATGACAAGGAAGTAATTTTAAGGAGATTTTGAATTCTCAAAAGGGTTAAGAACAAAAAATCCACTTCTTTTTATATTATCTTTCAATTCTGCCTTCCATCCCAATACAGCAGAAATTTGAGTGGATTAAATATTCTAGTAATGGACTTCATCGATTTGTATAGAATTCTTAGGCTCTTCGTTTGCATTACTCAGGAGTCCGTATGTGGCTGAATGTTTTCTGTATTTGCCTGGATGTTGGCTTGTGAAGGTTTTTGCTTTGCGGGTTGAACACATGATAGATTTTCTGCCCCCCCCCCCCCCGCCGTTTTGCTTGAAGCACCTAACTGGGAATCCACCAGGTTCACCATTGTGTACCTCCTTGAACAGCTGCAGATGGACGGCCTGCTGGAGGAAGTCCTGCATGGCGCCGGATCCCTGCTGTAGGAAGTTCTCCTGGGAAAAGGAAATGTGCTTTTCCTGTGAGAAAGAGGGACAGGGAAGAGAGAGGTGATTGACAGTGAGTGTGTGACCAGGGTGGATGGGCAGAGACTGGGCTAAGGAGGCTGAAAAAAGAAAGTGTGGTAGAGAAAGTTAGAGCTGTGGAGAAAGAGGAACCTCCCTGGAATATCCTTCTGGATAATGAACACAACAGTAGAAATCACACAACCTGTTTGCTTTGAGAATTTATTTACGGATCTGTCCCAAACAATGGCATTCACTCACAATCCCAGATCCTAAGGAGTTTCTCTCTGTCCAGCAGCATCAAAGTGATTCTAGAGAGGGATAGGTAACCCGAATGATGTTTGCAGTGGTGCTGTCGTTTCTGTGTCTGACCAGATACTGATTTTCTTCACTGAAAACTTGTCTCTGTTCTAGAATTAAGTATGTTTTTTTCATGTTTAAAAACCTTTTAAACAAAATAATAAAAAGGCACCGTTGCATGAGATAAGGTTTCGGATTTTTTAAAGGCTCATTTATATGAACATCCTTCCCTTTAGTATTTCACAAAGTATGAAAAACATGCCTGGGACAGACTAGCCAACCAATCTTTATTAAGGAGGATTTTTTTTTCAGTAACAACCTCCCTCCCTGGCAAACTAATTTACTTGTGGCAAAACTTAAACTCTTAAGCTTTAACTCTCAACTTAACATGTTGATCGTTGCCGTCAGGAGGGTGGTGGTGGGGAGATCTATTGGGTGTTTTTATTTCTGACTTTATTTCTGTAAGTGTCACCATGACTGAGTTGGGCAGCCACATAAATTTTCTTAATAAATAAAAATAAAAATCTAGTTTCCTGCACCTGTGAAGTTACCATACTGACATCACCCCCAAAGAGCTTGGAGGCTTAAACAAAAAGCAAACAAAAATGGCCAGCCCCAAATTTGTTTAGCAATAGCAATAGCACTTAGACTTCTATACCACTTCACACTGCTTTACAGCCCACTCTAAGCGGTTTACAGAGTCAGCACATTGCCCCTCAACAATTCGAGTCCTCATTTTATCCACCTTGAAAGGTGGAAGGCTGAGTCAATCTGGGTTTACCTATATATATATATTTTTTAATGGATGATTCTTACTTAATGTGTTTTGATTTATTTCATGTTGTAAATCCACCAGAAAATTGGGAGGGGGGAGGGGGAGAGGGAGGGAAGGGTATTTTTCTTTCTTATGTCTCTCCTTTTTTCCAACTCTCCAAAGTTTCTGTGGAAGAAAAGGGAACTGTGCAGAACTTCCTCGTCCAGCGGGCGGCTGAATGAACAGAAGCCTCACCAGACTGCAAAGAAGTCCCTCACGATAGCTGCCAAAGAGAAGTGCTTGGGCCCTGAGGAAGGCTCGGGCCACTCCATCCCCAGTGGCTGCAGATTGTTTTTTCAGCTGGAACTTCAGCAGGGAGACCTGGAGACAGAGAAAAGAGAAGAATATATATACTCACCTTAAACCCAGAGGCCCTTCCAGATACTGACTGGGTTTACACATTTGTATTAAACAATGGTTTGTTTTAGCTATAACCTGGTGTCTAAACCATTGTAGTCCAGTTCATAATCAATGCTATGCTAGAAAGAATGGCTTATAATGGACAATGGTTTGGTCTACGTGTGCTAAGATGTCATTGCTAACACAATCACAGTTCTACACAATCCCCCATGTGTCACCAGAGCAGCATCCTGTCCTATGCGTCAAGACCTGTTCCATTATTATTATTATTATTGATCCATACCAATATAGTATAAGTTAAATGTGTCAGATTGGGCTCAGTCATGATGTTTGTTGGGTAATTTTGGATAAGCTACTCCACTTCAGCCCAGCCTACCACATGGGACGTTGTAAACATAGTCCTGGGCATCATTTTAAGCACTCAGGGGAAAGATTCGGTGTAAGTGTACTAAATCTTAAAAATTGAGAATTAGGACCTTAATGATACCAGATCTGGGCAAAGTAAAACACTTTGTGTCCACTAGATGACAGCAAAAGAATACAGAACTCTAACTCTTCCAGATGTTTGCAGCAAAGGTATAATACTGTAATTTAAGTCCTAACTTGTAAACCTTGCCTTAGGTTGACACCAGCTCAGTTTTTCCTAATTGTAAACTAGCTAGTTTTGCAACAATAAAAACAAAACAAAACACTTCAAATGTTTCAGTTGGGAAATGTTCTAATTATTCCAGTGTTGTTTTCAGGAAGGGGGAAGAAATGTGTGTACACTGGGTCATTCATAAATGCTTTCATTAATTTAAAATGAAAATGAAACATTTGAAATTGAAGTTCACATTTAAATTGTTATATCAGGACAAACAAGAATGCTCACAAGGAGGACAGAGCTTCTTACATAGAGAAAAATAAAAGAAGAGTCTGAGTTGTCATTAGGATTCTAAAACACTGGCATTTTTTTAAAAAAAAGTCTCAAGAAAGTAATACTAACAACATCACTTGGGAGATTTTCCAGGTCTTGGAAGGGTGATTCTATTGTATTGTTATCAATGCTGAGAATGACGACGTCTTCCAGAGCTTTGCTCCTCACACTCTAGAGAAAGCCAAGGCAGAATTGAGAAACAAGAAGAGTAGAAATCTCCTCCATCTTCTTACTTTTAGGTAGCAGAAGACAAAAGTCAACTGCTATTACAAAGATGACAGAAATGAAGAAGTAAATAAGACCCAAAGTGTACAAATGCTGCTCCAACCACTGCTAAAAAATACCCACGGAGCAACCTTACCTAGGCTAATCTTAGGCCAGTTATCCTAATGACAAGGTAGTTTTGCAGTCTCACCTCCATGAGGCTTGTGTGGACTCCAATGAGATAGGGCATGGGGGCGCTGTTGGTGAAAGAGATCAATGTTAGAGCTAGCACCAGTTATTTGTGGGCTCCTAGCAGGCTAGGCCCTCCTAGATCCAGTTTTTCTCTTATAATATACTATGATAGTTTTCCAGTCCCAGTTTCCTTCCTTCTTTTAAGAAATGCTCAGGAGGAAAATATATTTGAGAAAGCCAGGAACTTGCAGGGGGACAAAGAAAGGGCTGAATTCCCTTTCGGTGCAGATCTTTCAGCACATGAAGTCTTTCTTCCCTTCACACAAAGTCTTCCCTTGAGATGTAAACAAAATGTGGCCAGCTCAGAACAGATGATACTGCCACAGAAGACAGACACCTCACATATATTCTTCAGTCACCTCCTCACTGACTATGAATAAACCCAAGAACTACAAGCTAGCCATACAAATGTCCTCAAAATAGTCTCCTCTGGGTGATAAACAACATCAAAACCAATGTGCTGGGTGGGGAACCATTGAAGCTGCTCAGCCTGCAGAAGCTGACTCTCAACTGAGGAAGGTGCAGTTACTTACCAGCAGTAGTCAAGGAGGTGTGGAGGCAGTGCAGGGATAAAGATGTGCTGCCAGTACATGGGATACAACAGCGAGGAGGAGGCCTGGACACAGGCTGTCAGCTATAGGGAGATGAGGAGACACACCTTTCATTAGAGTAGACTGACCCTCCTTGGAAGTTGAATAAGGAGACAGGGCTTTGCGTAACTCTTCTTCCCAAAGTGACATGCAAGCAATTCTTTCCTTCCTGATATGCAGAGGATTTAAAGAGTAGCAGCTGAGATTCGAATCAGCAGCCTCCTAGTCACTACTCATGTAGGGATAGTAAACATGGAGGGGGAGGGAGCAGGTTTGTCTCTGCAACTTACTCTCTCCACGTGCTAAACTGCCTTGTTTCCTGTCAGACCTGCTTTGGGCATTAGGGAGTAAAAGGCCCTATGAGGATATCAGGATAAACTGATACTGTGCAGTTCAGAGGTGGAATTCAGCAGGTTCTGACCAGTTCTGGAGAACCAGTAGTGAAAATTTTGAGTAGTTTGGAGAACCGGCAAATCCCACCTCTGACTGGAGATTTTACAGTACCCTTCCCCTGCCATGCCCACCAAGCCACACCCACAGAACCGGTAGTAAAAAAAGTTGAATCCCACCACTGGTGCAGCCACCAAGGCTCACAATCAGTGGATATGTTCCAGTTCTCTGCTTACACCTTCACTGAATATGTGGAGGAGGGCCAGGGAATACAATTAATTGATAAACCATATCACAAGATATCAGATCAGAGGAGCCACCTTTGTGAGAGCTTTGTGACAGGTGAGAACACTTTTTATTATGTAAAAGAAAGAAATGCAGATTCCTTAACGATCCTCATTTCTAAATCCTTCCCACCCAGGTCCAGCTTAGCTCTGGGCCTTGTCTTTCCTCCAGCCCCTTGGCCTCACCGTGCTGAGCTTGCTGCTGGTGAGCAGAATCCGACGCTCATGGAGGAGGCTTGCGTAGAGGTGCAGCATGTTATTCACATCCACTGCCACAACAAACTCGGTCAGATTTCTCTGGGGAGAGCCAATACTTGGTTAGGTTCTCTGGAAACTGCTTCAGCAACCAGATCTCCCTCTAGCCTCCATTTCACCCACAGCAACTCAGTGAATCTTCTCTTCTTCACCACTTTTAGTGGTGGCTTTAACTGACTTTCAGAATCTATTTTTAATGCCAGACCTTAACTTTGAAATGCAATTAATAATCATAATACTTTATTTGCGGTCACAGACCAAAACACAAGTACAACAAAAGAAGAACATGGGAAAATTAGTCATGAAATTAGTCACCAAAAACTTGACTAAAGGGAATTACAGCGTTCTCCTCTGATGGTTACAGCTCTTAAAAAAAAATTGGAAACCTGAGAAGTGATGTATGAGGAGCCATCCCCTAGACAATATAAGAACAAATTACTAACATTGGGTCTAGAAGGGTCTGTTTCAAGGAAAGACAGTAACTTAGATCTGCCTGTGTTATACATAGGGCAATATAAAAGGACATGCTCTACAGTTTCAACCTCAGCTCTATCACAGGGGCATAGCCTCTCGTTAATCGGGAGCCTCTTAAATCGCCCATCCAGTAGTGCTGAGGGCAAAACATTAAAGCGAGCTAGGGAGAAAGCTCTTCTATACCTGGGAATGGTTAGAGTGTAAAAATAAGAAGCCATCCTCAGTCCGTAATTATTAAATTGGCTGAGGATCAGAGGGGAGCAAGTTTTGTGAGCTCTGGCTCATAGATATTGCAAGTCAATGTCCACAAGCCATTGGACTACCCTAAATTGGGCGTCTTTAAGGCCATAATCTCCCAGGGCATCCCCCGTAAAACCTAGCAGGTGTAATTTCTTCATCAGCTCCCTCTCCCAATGAGAAATATGAGAGTCAGCAAATGCCAGGGAGAGGTAGCTACCAGGAACTGCCAGAAAGAGCACCCAAACCCACCATTTAAGGGTGTTAATCCACGCCATACATTCAACTGATCGAGTGCCCAGTTCCAGGTACATCGGAGCGAAACCAACACAAGGAGGAAGACCCAGAAGTTTTCTAAGAAAGACAGCCTGGGTTCTTTCAGTACAATCCTTGAAGCCCCATATCCATATGGGAATTCCGTAAAGAGTTTGAGCCAAAGTTTTGGCTTTGTAAATACGCAGAGCAGAAGGAATAAACTGGCCTCCTTGGGTATAAAAAAATCTTAAAATCTGCTGGTGACTACAGGAGGCCGAATTCAGCACCTGGGTTCAATGTCTAGTCCAAGCACCGGTGTTCTGAAATTGAATACCTAAATACTTAAAATGGAAAACCTGCTTAACAGCATTACCATTGATAGCCCAGTTATACAATTTCCGGGCTCTAGAGAACACCAATACTTTGGATTTGTCGTAATTAATGGACAAGTGGTTCTCAGCACAGTAGGAAACGAATGCAGAAAGTAATCTTTTCAGACCTGGCCTTGACAATGAAAGGAGGGCCGCATCATCAGCATAAAGGAGAAGCGGGATCTTTGTAGTTGACAGCTTTCGGGCATGGGACTCAATACATCCAATGTGAAAGGCCAAGTCAGATTAGAATACATTAAACAAAAGAGGAGCCAGAACACAATCCTGCCTTACTCTGTTCTTAATCGTGATAGGATTTGAAAGTTCTCCCTGCAGACCACACCTGACCTGACTAGAGATCTGGTTGTACAAGGATCTAATTAGGAACAGAAGACGTCCATCGATAGAACTTTTGAGCAGTTTTGACCACAACAATCCTCTAGGGACTGAGTCAAACACTGACTTTAGGTCGATAAAAGCAGTAAAAAGTTTACCACCTGGGATGATAGTATATTTATCGACCAGGTGTGCTAAGACAAAGCAGTGGTCCAGTGTGGCACAGCCCGCTTTAAACCCAATCTGTTCAGCACCAATAATATTAGACTCCTCAACCCAAGTGAGGAGTCTATGTTGGAGATATTTAGCATACAGTTTTCCAATGATGAAGAGCAGATTTATGGGGTGATAGTTGGCTGGGTTGTTCCTATTTCCTCATTTAAAAACTGGAACAATAATTGCTAAGCTCCAGGAGATAGCGGTCCTGCCAAAAGTATTGATATGAGTAAAGAGTCTTGCTAAGAGAGGAATCCACCACTCGGGATTGGATTTTAGCAAATCATGGGGTATAGCATCAGGGCCAGGAACTTTGCCTGACTTGAGTTCGGAGATAAGCTCGGTAATCTCAGCATGAGTCACGGGTTGCCAGTCAGGAACTGCAGGAGGCAGCTGTGTCCCAAGCATAGTCGAACTTGTTGACGCCTGGAAAATTGCCAAGAAATGGTTTTCCCAATCTCTGTTGGAAATACAGCAGAGGGGGAGTTCTTGATGATCCGGCAAGGAGCTGGCAACAATTTGCCAAAATAATCGAGTGTTCTTCTGCTGGATGGAGAGGAGAAGTAGATCCCACTTCTCTCTCTCTTTAGCTTTCTTTTTCTTAGCAATTAGTCCTTTATACTCCTGCTTCAAGCTATAGTAGTCCTCTGGTGGGCATTTATCCCCTCGATTACGACAGAGCATCTGGTTCATCTGGTTCCTGAGCATCAGACACTTTTTGTCAAACCAAGAATTACTTCTTAGATGATATGGACCTCTTGGCCTATGGACGGCTCCTAGCTCCCTTTGAACACTATTAATTAGTGATTCAAAGGCCAAGATTGGGCCTGATTGTATAGGCTGAGACACTCCGGAGATGATAAAAAGAAGTGGAACTTTCTTTCAGCA
Organism: Pseudonaja textilis; assembly: GCF_049901715.1. Classification (NCBI taxonomy): domain Eukaryota; kingdom Metazoa; phylum Chordata; class Lepidosauria; order Squamata; family Elapidae; genus Pseudonaja; species Pseudonaja textilis. The sequence continues at coordinate 150,164,915 of NC_141991.1, forward strand.
TTAGAAGACCATTTGATCCTCCCTGTATATGAGGCTACATAGGGATCTAATACCTGGGGACCCCTAGGGAGATGTATATTTGAGGAAAGCCCAATGATTGTAACCAGGGGGTAGTGGTCGCTTTCCGTAAGGCAGTCCACATAGAAAGCACGGACTGCCTTTCTAAGAAGCTGGGATACCAGCACAAAATCAATAACACTACTCCCACATGAGGAACTAAAAGTAAACCCACCAGCTAGATCACCTAAGGTACTCCCATTAAGAATTATCTTATTGTGTTGGGCTGCTAAAAGGGCTAACTGAATGCCAGCAAAATTTGTTAATTCATCCTTAGAATGTCCGGCTGAAATCAGGTGTCCTATGGCCTGGAGGGTTTCTTGGGAGTAGAGTGCCTCAATCGATGGGGGAACTTGGCCTCCCAATCGAGCATCAAAGTCGCCCCCTATAAGGATGTACAGCGCTGGGAATTTAGTTTCCATACAAGTAATGTAATTCTCCAGCACGCCCCACTGAGTCTTAGTATCAGCTTGCCTCATTGTCAGGGGAAGATAAACGTTGAATGCTAACAGTTTGCTGCATCCTCTCTTAATTAGGAGTGCTATAGCTAAAGAGCCACAGAGGGGTAGCTCCACTGTCTCCACTTTCAAAGAAGTAGAGACCAAGCAAGCTAATCCACCCTTAGGCCTTCCTGTCGTAGATTGTCTGGTGGCAGCCAAGAAAATGACCGTAAACCCTGTAAGGGATATCTTATCACATGCCCAGGTCTCCTGAAGAAGGACCACATCAAATGAGTGAATATAGTTGGCGAATTCTGTGGTACCACACCTTCTCCTCCAGCCTGCTATGTTCCATGAAAGGCACTTAAGTGTGCAGGGTTTTTTGCCAGATTTAATAGTCATTCTGTGTGATTAATTTTTCCCAGAGCTCCCTTTGGATCCAAAAAGATACACCCGTTGTTAAGTGGCAGGGTCATCCTCTTAGGAAGCAAAGGCAGGGAAGGAGGGAGGGGAGGCAAGCCTTGTTAATGGGTCTGTAGGGCTCTAAGTGCACTCCAGTTCGTATTTGTGGCATCAATTGGTTGCTTAACTGGCAAGTATTTAGCAGCATCAACAGATGGAGTTTGAAGTAGCCCTGGATCTTCAAATTTACGAATTAGACATTTTGGAGAGAGCGCCAAGGGAGCTTCCGTTGGTAAATCAGTATAGACTCCCTGGAGTCCAAGTCCTTATCAGGTAGTGAAAGACTCCAGAGCTTGGATTTGACTGCATCCAAACACTTTATGATTTGGGCCCTTTCTGATTGTGGAAGCGCACAAAAGGAATCGAAGAGCTGTGTCTCCTCCTGGTTCCAGAAATTGTCTTGACATAAGTCAATTTCATAAAGAGATGGAATCCCAGAGGCACTGACCTGGAGCTTATTTACTAAGGAACTATGGGTGCCCTGGGCTGGTGTCACTTCCTTTGGGGCCATTTCTTCCCAGCTGATCAAATCAAGGGAAGTTTCCTGGTAAGATGTTACTCACTGCGGGGGGGTGATTTGACTGGTTGTAGGAAGAACAGTCAGGGTACCATCTGGAGGACGCCAACTGGAGGTTTTGTGGGAATAGGTGTATAATTAGTACGTGATGTAGTATCTGAGATGGCATTCAAGGTTGGCACATTAATATGTGCTGCTGAGGATCTTTGGGGGGCAATAAATCTCCTGCCACTCACAAATTGTTGATTACTCAAGAGTGGCTTAATCGACCTATCTTTGAAGACTCTTCTCGGCAGAATGCCGACGGTTCTTAACAGGGATCCTCTTCTGAAAAATAGTTTTGGGGTGTTGGAGTTGTCAAAACTGAGTAGCACTCTAGTGCAGTATTCAGGAGAGGGTAAAAGTTCAACCTTCTTCAAATCATCAGCTTTTAACCCCAATAACTGTAATATATGGCCCCTCGCCAGCTGTGTTGAACCCCAGTGAGGTAAGTTGCCATTAATGGGATTAATGATGAGGGCCACCTGTTTTGACTGTAAGACCAGGTGACTGTTTGCATCAAAAGATGTAAAGTTTGAATTACTGGTAGGATTACACTGGCCAGTGCTTTTGCTGAGGCTTGGCAGGGAGAACCCTGCCGTCGCATCAGGCTGCCGAGTGGTCAACCCTGGGCTCCCACTGGTAGTCCAGGAAACTAAGTAGTTCAAAGTACTTAATATTTTATCGAGCTGGAGCTGAATGCTCGCTGTAGTTTCTGAGACCAAGAAACATTGCTGAGCCAAAAGTTCTGTAAGTGTGGGCTCATTTAAGGATTGGTTGGGGGCCATAGTTTTAGATAAGTCTTTGTTCTCAACTCAGGGGCGACGCCCTCAACTGTTGGAAGATCGCGACAACAGGCAGCAGCCAGACAAAAGGGAGCAGGAGCTTTCAAACCGAGAGGCCGAGCTAAAACAAAGTCCTCAATCTTGGATTGCTTCAGAGAAGGTTGAGGAACCGGGTCAGTGAGAGATCTGCTCCTTTTCCTTGTCTTCATTATATTAAGTAGCACAATAGAGGGGGAGCTGTGTAATATAGCATAGAATCTAGTCACTGAAATAAGTCCTAAATCCAGAGGAAAAGGAATTGGGAATCGAGAAGAAACGAGTCCTAATGTAAACAATGGCAGAGCTCCTCACTAGTATACCAAGGATCCGGCCCTCCCAACAGAGCAGGGAACATGAGTAAATAAAAATGATAAAATAATAAAAATACTGGATAAAAATAGAATAAATCAGATAAGAGAAATCATATCAAAGCTAGGCATTGCTAGACTTCCAGCTAAAGGACTAAGATCCATAGAACAACAACAACAAAGAAGAAGCAGCAGCAAGGCCCTCCTGCAGCTGAGGCCCAGCTCGGGCTTTTTTTATAAATTCAGCTAAACCGTAGATGAAATATAACTAAAAGTGGGTTAGTGATCACACTGCAAAAATTTCAAAAATGTAAAGGGTTTAAAAATTAAAATTAAAATTTGAAGACTAAGATATGATAGAAAAATAGCCTTAAAAGCAGGTAATAATTAGAATAGGTTAATTTAATCTTAGTTAAGCAGAGAGCCTACTTGCCTGCTGCTCCCATCTCCTCTCGACAAACCAGTTGAATACTTAAAAAAAAACAACCCACCACCAGCAGCCAGAAAGCACCATCTTGAATTGGCTTGGACTGGAGGAACAAGTTTGTTGCATTTACAGTGATTCACCTTATGCAATTACTTCTGCAGAAGAACAAAACAGAACATTCCCCCAAACCACCATCGCAAAGGAAAGTGGTTTTAACCATGGACTTTAACTCCCAGAATTCCCCCAGCCAGCCAGCCTGCTTGAAGATGGATAGACTTCAACTCCAGGATTTCCTAAAGTTGAGAAAGCACCCAAAATGCAATTAAAAAATAGTACAGAGAAACATGTGCAGTGACTTCCACACTATAATCACATTCAGCCCTGCAGATTTGTGATTATGGGTCTTTCAAGAGGGGGAGGGCTTCTGGCTTACAGAAGGAAATTGTCCATACAAGCAAGGTATTATATTAAGTGACAGCAATGTTATAACTTACATTGTCAGGGATGGTGGGCAGTTTGCCAGGATCAGGGGCAATGAAATAAGCCTAGAACAGAGAAACAATTAATTAGTTTAATTTAATCTTTTACATTTGCAATGTAATGACTGCCTGCTCCAGAAGACTCTGGGTAGCCATATGCAGAAGCAGAAAGGTGGTAATAGTGGTATCGCTTAATGCAAGTAACAATCTATTAGATTGTAAATAGAAGGAATCCAATGAAGACTGCATGCCACATTATACCACAATACTTGTGACTGATCTTACAATATTCATTTCTAATAAAATGGAGACATGGGATATTGCAACTTAATTAGAAAAACTTCATAAGGAGTGGTATATTTGAAATTCTATTTATTGTACATTATTTTTCCAATTTAATTTTTCTTCCTAGATCTCCAAAGAACAAGAAATTGCAGGCATATTTCCCCCTCATTCCTAAATTGTACCTCATAATTTTGATTGAGGAAATAGTTGCTGTCCAATAAAATTAGCAATCAATCAGATTACCTTTGCCCCAAACTACACTTATTAAATCATAAACCTATGGAAACCAATTATGGATTTTAATGTAACACAAGGAACAGTGATTTGCAGCCCATAAACCACCCCAGAACCAAATTCGAAAACTTTAGAGCATTCTGAAGTCAGCCTGCCATCATATGGAGCCTCGGTAGTACAGTGGTTAGAGTGCAGTACTACAAGCTACTCCTACTGAAGTTTGGCCGATTGAATCCCACCAGGCTCAAGGTTGATTCAGCCTTTCATCCTTCCGAGGTGGGTGAAAAGAGGATCCAGATTGTTGGGGGCAATATGCTGACTCTGTAAACCGCTTTGAGAGGGCTGTAAAGCACTATAAAGCAGTATATAAGTCTAAGTGCTATTGCTATTTGTTGGTGAAGCTAATTCTCAGCAGCATTGTTTTGAAGTTTAAAAAAAGTAAAGATAAAGATAACACAAAAGGCACCCATTTGGACTATTGCAGCATGCTCTATGTGGGGTTGTCCTTGAAGACCATCCAGAAGCTTCAGTTGGTCCAAAACACAGCATTGCAAATGAATCCGTCTCATTAAGTCCATGTGACAATGCTGCTCTGTGAACTGCAGCGGCTTCCAACAGGCTGGATGTAATTCAATGAGCTGGTTATCACTTTCTATATGACACAGGCGTGGATTACTTGTGGGTCTGTCTTCTCCCAAGAACATCTGCTTGCCCCACATTCCTTCTTTACAGCAGAGGAGTTATTGTTTCTTTTCTGTTGTTCTATACTTGCACCACCCAGAGTCACATTGCTGGAAATGAATTGCTTTATACACTTAATAACATTTTGCAAATTAAGTAAGCACTTAAAAAAACCTGAACTATATTTTTTTAGTCGATTTCCTTGAGGTCATCAACACAAGAGCTACATTATGGGTGGGCAACACCTTCTGGCCTGCATAAGATACAGCCTATACAGTTATGGGCTGTCTCTCATGCAGGCCATAAAGTGTGTTGCCCACCCATAATTAAATGTGCTCCTGGGCCTCAGAGGCAGCATTTGATCCTTCCGAATAGAAAGCGGAAACAGTTCTAGGCACACTCCATGCATACAACAGAATGGGATGAGAACAAGCTGGTAGTATGATGATCCCTCCCCCACTGGATGGTCTCCAGATGTTTTGGAATGTAACTCCCATAACTCAAGAGGCTTTCCTGTTAGAAAGCAGGACAGTTTAATTCAATGGCATCTGGAAACTGAGTTATGCTCATTTTTAAAAGACCCTGTTATGCTAAAAATGCAAATAAAAAAACAAAAGTAGCTGGAGGAGTGCCAACGTAACTTCTGGAATTGAGTTAGAATCTTCCTCATTTTGTTCCTCATTTTCATTCACAAATGTTTATTGTGGTAAGTCTTAAAAATGGGAATAAGATTTCTTTCACATGCAGCTTCAACTGGTAAAGCCAATTCTGCACATACCTGGAGGTTGCAGTTATTCCTTCACAGCAACAGTGACATAATTTCCATAAACAAAGGAAACACAAGTAAGACCATAGCAGATATCAGATTGTGACTTACCAATGCTGTTCCAGTATCCAGATCTCTATTTCTCTTTTGCCTGTTCAGATCTGTCTCAGTAGAAATTTTCAATTTAGTTGCTTTTGAGTCCTTACAGAACAAAAAGTGATTGAAAATGAAGAAAAGATGGGATTAGTATTCTGAGCTAGAGGCAATTAGTAAATGGAGATCACAGAAGGAGCTATTTACTTACTACGTCTCTCATTGTTACAAAACTTCCTAACATGCATTCAGCATCCACTTTTCTATAACTGGAATCTGTTGCTTCATGTCCTGCACTCAGAAACAATGGCAAGCGAACAACCACAAACATATTCTGTGTGATAGACTTTCAGATTTTTTTAAGCATACTAGCATTACTCTTCTCAGTCTTCCTCACATCAAGTTTTCCCAGTTCCTTCCATTTTTCTTCCTAGTACTTGATTTCCTGCCCCTTGATTATTCTTATTGCACTCCACCAAACCAATTCTGGTTTGAATGGATCCTTCCTAATGTGTAGAAGCCATGTTATTTATTTACTTACTTATTTACTTGCTTATTTACTTACTAATTTAGGATGGAGTCCACAACTAGACATAATACTTGACGGCTGAGCAGTGAAAAATCACTCCCTTGATAGGAAAATGATATTTTTCTTAAAAGAGCATTAACTTATTCTTACCTCTTTTTTTGCAGCCAAATCATACTAGTGGTTTATATTCTATCTGCGATCAATTCCAAGATCTTTTTCAAAAGCTAAATAGTTTAAAACAGAAACACCCTTCCTATCTGGACCAGAATAAAACTACTCAGGTGTTGTATCCCATCACTCTTACAACGTTTCATTCTCAAACTTCAATGGGTGCGAGAAATTTTATCTCTGACTGCCTTTGTGGAGGGTCTTTTCTACAGACTATTATAAGGAATGTTTTTTCTGTGTTGTGAAAGTATCCATTTTTATTGCTAGACAAAGATGCAATGCTCTTATAAAAGCAGAGAAAACTGAACTAGAAGGAATTGTGAAACTGTTAGATTAGTTTCTTGATAAGATTGGTCTCAGAAATTGTCTGGAAAATGAGTGAAATGCTATAGGGACCAGCAAAGGAAACCCTCCCGCTTCTACTGGACAAAAAAGAATCACCTAATGTTCCAAATGTACATGTTCAAAACAAAAACTAGACATCTGTAGACAGAAAATTGGAGTAAATAAACCAGCAATGTGAAAAAATATAATTTGCCATGATGCTACTATTAGCCATTGTAGTGTTCTTTTTTCTCTCCAGGTGTGCTTGACTTGTGCTCACTTTTTAAATGTAGCCTGTATTGTCTGTCTGTCTCCCTGCCCACCCACCCACCATCTCTATCTATCTATCTATCTATCTATCTATCTATCTATCTATCTATCTATCTATCTATCTATCTATCTGTCTGTCTGTCTGTCTATCTAATTTATATGCCACTCATCTCACTATCCAATGACTCTAGGCAGTGTATAAATGTAATAAGTGAATTAAATTTAAAAGTTGAATAGCAGTAAATAATAAAGCATACATTTATAAGGTGCCAGGCTTATAAAAGGATATTTTATTTTACTGCTGGAGATTTCTTAAATGTTTTCTTCACTCTGCCTTTATTTTTATAAAGAAATCAGGCCAGTGAACAAATCTAATAGTTCTTTCTCTACCTATTTTCTCCACAACAACAACCCTGCAAGGTGGGTTGGGCTGAAAGACAGTGACTGATCCAATGTCACCCAGTCAGCTTTCATGTTTAAGGCAGGACTAGAACCCACAGCCTCCTGGTTTCTAGAGATGAATGTATATTTGCATTTAATAAGCAGAAGTTTTTTTTTAAAAAGTACAATGGTAGGCTAAGGGAACAATGACGATTAACAGGCAAGAGGATTTAATCTTCAAATTTACCAAATGGAAAGTGACCTCCCTCCATTAGTATCATTCCCGGATCAATGGAAAGTTTTTCATAGGATCAAAGAGAAAAGATTAAATCCCTAAACTTGTTGTGGAACTCCTCCTTCCAGCTGATTCTAGAATCTCAGAATGCATACACTACCTTTCTTCCTCATGCATATACTGACTCACCACTGATTTCTTCCGAGGTGCCATCCTCATTTGGCTTGTGTATGTAATTGCACTTGCTGAACTGCTGCAACTCCCACACTGCTGTTTAAAGTGATTAAAAACTGATGGCAACCGTGTTTGGATTGTCACCTTGGAAGTAAGATTTGAAGGTGAGTTTGATACTTACAAATTCAAGGGTGATGGGGCTGCAGAGGCTGGGCACGGGGTACAAATACAATGCAGATAAGAACTCGTCCAGCTCTGTGAACTGGCAGGGAAGATAAAGGTAGAAGTTGAACGAAAATGCTAGGAAGAGCAATAAGGGGAATGAGGGTCTCTGGAGGCATCTCTCACCTTGGAATGGATCCAAAGTGCTTATTCTTACCTGCTCTTTGGCTAGGTTTTCTGCAATGTAGTTCAGGATCTTGTAGAAAACTTCAAACCAAGGTAAGTAACTGAAGGAAGAAACAATGGCAGTATATAAAATAATTTTTTTCATAAATACATGCCTTTATATCCATACACTTTCTGGTTTGAACTCTGCCCATATCAGATCAAAGCCTCTTTAGGTGGTAGAGAAAAGTGTTTTGGACTTATAAGTCACATAACTCCTCACCATTGGATAGGTTGAGTGAGGTTTATGGACATTATAATTTAAATACCAAGGGGGCTGGTATTGAGTTGCCAATCCTTAATTTACCATATGTATGCTTTAAAAATACAACCACAAGATGGCAGAAAAACAATTTTCTGTTTCTGTTTCCTGCATTCATCAACCCTTGATGAATGGTTGCAACAGATGCAATGGCAGTGTTCACACAATAATGTTAACCAAAACAGTGCAATGATTTCAACAGTAATCCTGTCCTCAATAGTCACTACTGGTTAGAGAAACAAAGGATCAATTCCAATTCGGTATAAGTCTGCTTCATAAACCCCTCCTGACCATGACAAGCTATATGGTTTTAGGAAGTATTTCATTTGTGGTTCTTTTTTTAAAATGAAGTTTTATTTGGGTTTTCACACATACAAAATACAAGTAAAACATCTTTTTTGAAAATAGCATGGTCCCAGCTTGAACTTCTTTATACAGACACAAAACTCAATTTCATGTTCCTTTTTGTATTCTATTCCATATCTTATACTATTTTACATTTTCTATATAGTTTTTCCCCCTCTTTTAATTTTCTCAATTTTATTTTGATTATCTCATCTCAATTCAAATCATTATATTTATACTTTTGTCTGTTCTGTTTCAATTTCATATTATCTTTTCTCATTAAACGAATTTTCTCCTGTAGTTACTAACTGGAGTATGACACCTTTATATCTTTTAATTACATCAATTTAACTCTTATTTAAACTTTAATATATACCTTAAGTTTATGACCTTCAATATAATACATAATACATAACTTCCAATCAAATTCTGCTTGGTACATTCTTATAATACACACTATATTCTTTTTAAAAAAAAGAAAGATTGTAAATATATGTAATTATAAACCCTTATTCCATTCCAGTTCAGTTCTATCATTAATAATCATTAAAAGCTTAACATCTTTAACACTTCTTTTCAATTAAATATCATACTTCTTTAAAAACACTTTTAATCTCCATAATTAATTTTCCCTTGTTTCTCTTCACATATGTTTTATAAATCATTAAATATACCTTTTGTTACATTTATTTATTGACAAGCATTCCACTGAATTACGATAGCTATTTTATCAGACATTTTAATCATACATTGTTTCATATTTTCTAAAATTATTTCTGCTTCTAATATAACCATACTATCTTATGTACCTTTGCAGAATCCCTTTTTCCATTAAGTTTTCACCCATTATCTCTAAATAGGCCCTGTTTCTCTATATTTTGCTTCTGTTCTTTATAACTTCTTTTCCTTTCTTTCTTCCCTTTCATCTTCATCCCTTTTTACCCCCTTGTCTCTCTAGTTCTAATTCTCTCTTCTGCATTTCCCTCTTCTGTTGCTTTCTGATTTTATACTTATTTTTCACTCTATTTTTTTGAGTTGTTTTTCCCAATCTTAAACTTTCCATTCTCTTTCCCCCCTTTCCTCCCCCCCCCCATCTAAGATTACTTGTTCATTAAAGATGGCTTCTTCTTTGTCGCAATCTTCTTGTTCTGCAGGCATTTCTTGTTGTTTCTCATAATTCCAAATCTCTATTTCTAAAAACTGAAATACGAAGCCAAAAGAACATCTCCCTTCTTGTGCATCTTCTTTGTACTTTTTAAGTTCCATTTTCAGTTCTTCTAAAAGTGGAGCCATTTTAAACAGTTTTAAACAACCACCCGATTGATTTTAGTCATTCAAAACAATAACCAAGAATCCAGAAATCATCAAGTAATCCAGATAGTCCCGAGTTATATCTTCTTATTTCTTTTTCGACTTTCTCTTCCTGGGGTTTTCGTTGCGATATTTCAGTTAGAATGTATCTTTTGGAAGTCTTGTTGAGATTTTGCTGTAAGTTCTTTTTTAATTCCAGGCAGTCACCTCTCTTTCAGATCCTACCCTTTTATTCTTTTTCTCTCCTTTCCTGTTTTCAAAAGCTTTTAATTATCCAGAAATCTTTATTATCCCTTTGACTTTTTATTTTCAGAATTAAATGCCTATTGATGTCAGAGTGGATTTCCCCCCCCAATTTCTTGCTTAAGTCTCTTAGCTGTCAGTATAGGAAAAGGAGAAAACCAAATCTTTTCCCTTTTCTCTCTCCTTTGCAGCTTAAAAATCTTCTTAGGGAACAATGTTATTGTTTTTTAACAGTTTCAATTCCAGGGTACCTTATTTGTTGCTTTTGCTGTTTGACCCGGTCAACCAAAACTTTCTCTTCTTATCTTCCTCCTGCACATTCTTTTCCAGTCGAGTTCTTCTTTGAGGTGGCCATTTCTGACCACCGCTGCAACTGCCTTCGGGAAAGGGGTAATGGCCAGCTGGGGAGGAGAGATGCGGCTTTCCTCAACCCTGCTGGCAGTCTCCCCTCTTTTCACCACCTCTACGGGGTGGCTTAGCCCTGAAACCAGCCGGCTCGGGGCGCTTCATCAGCGAGCATGGATTGGATCCTCACAGAGACGAGGTTTCGGTCTGTCGCTGAAGAAGCTCAAACCGGAAGTTCCTCATTTGTGGTTCTGTAGATCAAAGACTCATTGCTATCTTATGGGCTAATTTTATTACAGAGAGAAAGAATTTGTAAACACTCAAAGCAGCACAATTCTGCAAAAGGTGGAGTGGGGAAAGAGAGAGAGAGAGCTAACAATTACTCAATGTGCTTAAGCCATTTATTAAATTTATTTTCTGAGAATCAAATGAGCTGGATTTGTACAATATGTTAAAGCTTCCATGCTTCCAGCCCCAAGGTTAAGATAATGAAACTTAAAATATACTGACATGATCATTAAACTGCTTGGTTAACAGTATTATGTGAACACTGCCATTGCATCCATCCAAAATTCTAAGATTTCAGGTGGCAAAATTGTGGAATCATAATATAATCTCTTAGCATTATGACTTATTTTCTGGAATGCTTCTTTTTGTACTGTCTGCAAATGAATCCCTTCTGCCTGATACCCACCTGGTGATTTCCATCTAAGGAGAAAGTATATTTCATTTGCAGCCAAAAACCCAGAAGAGAGAACTGGAGACCTTTGCACCAGTGAACTCAGGATTTATCCAGAAGACAAATGACCCCATTTCCCCTACCAAGAGGAAGATTGGAAAGAAAGATCTGATGTATCTCTATCGCTGCATTTTCAGTAGAATCTTTTCTTCCCATCAAGCCAATAGAGTATTTCCACAATGCTCAAGTAGTTCAAGAGGGCTTCTAGAAGGGACTTACTTGAGACCTCCCACCCAGGAGGGGTCCCTTGTACCTGAGTAGACACAGGCAGGCTCGGAAGCCGATGGCCAGTCGACAGAAGCCAAAGTGCTGTTTCCCCTCCATGTCGGTGAGGGCGAAAGTGAAGTGCTGGACTGTGGGGCATTCCTTAGCCCTTGGAAATAAATGGGGAAATAATATCAACGAGAGATATTAAGATGGAGAAGAAAGCAACCCAACATCCTACAAAGGCTGATCAACTTATCACAGCATAAATTGTTGTAGGTATTGCCTAGTTTGTTATGTTAATTATATTCCTTAATTCATGGGTAAATTATATGCAGAAGTGATAAGTGCCCCCATTCTCCCTTTCATCTACATAGGCACACAGAAAAACATACATGCATATATGTAGGTTTTTCCAACTAGGAGCAGGGAGAGAGTTGCTCTTTGCCAAAGACAATTCCAGTTTAGCAGGTTGGGACAAGCGTGGTAGAGTTTGGGATAGGAATGTTGGGGGCGGTGAGTGAAATTCTCTCCTGCACAATCCCAGGGATGCACCCAACCTGGGATCCATGGATTTAGGAGGAGTAAAGCTTCCATGGCCAGTAGCCCTGACGGCCTGACCATTTGTTTTTCTGCTGCCTTTGGCCACAAGAAAATGCCAGGAAACGGAGTCTTAGCTCACACGGAGATCTGCATTTGCATTCAAGCCAAGGTGAACCCACTTCCTTTTTAAACTTATAGCTGAACATGTGGAGGTTGGAGAATGAAGGGAACAAAAGCAGTACGCATACTCTCTTCTTTGCTCAATTGAGTTTTTTACAAATTTAGGTGAATTCTGAACAAAGCTGAAATGGAAACGTGATTTCTGCTTCATGTAGGAGATGCATTTCCACCTAAACTGGATACAGATGAGAAGCCTACACAGAACATATTTGGGCAGGCATGTCCAACCCATGGCCCGTGGGTCACATGTAGCCCTGGACAGCTAGTATTGCAGCCCCACAAGATTTTTTAAAAATATTTAAAAAAAATAAAGGAAGTTTGTAATTTACATACATTAACTGTGTTATATATTTTATATTTGGCCCAAGACAATTTGTCTTCACTCAGGGTGCTCCAGGCTAGCCAAAAGATTGGACATGCCTTCATTAGAGATTTATAAAATCATGCACAATGTAAAGAAAATGAATAATGGGAAGAATGTTCCATAATGCTGAGGACCAAGAAATTTGAAAAATGACAATTCAAGACATACAAAAAGATGTTTTTTTTCACAGTGGGATAAATAAAACTTTGGCAGTGTTTGTGGATGACTTATAGAGGAATTTGGGGATTTGGAGATCTACCCATTCTTCTCCTATTAGATCTCTGAGCATTGTTTAATACCACTAATCATGGAATCTGTCTGAGCTGTCTGTGGGATTTGGGGAAATGGTTCTGCAGTGGTTCCACTTCTTCCTGAATTGATGGACCCAGTAAGTATTGATGGAGAAGAGATAAAAGTGTGCTAGATTGGGATGGTAGTGGTTCTGAAGTTTTACAGATACCTTTTCTTTTCAAATCATGACACTTATTTTGCCCTTTAAAAATCCCCCAAGTTTCCCCAAGCAATCAAATGAATTGGTCTGAGAACTCTGGAAACTACAGAGGGAGGATAGCATGGAGCATGGGTTTGCTAGACCATAACCCAAAAGATGACAATACCATTTGTGAGCCAAGCTGCTATGTAATTAACTGGTAGAAGATGAGTTGAGAGTGAATGGCTAAAACGGCATTCAAAGAAAATCAGTGGTGGTTATTCTTGGTGACACTATGTAGAAGCAGCTTGCCAGTGAATATTAGTTTCTGGCAGGTGAGGATTCTTCTCTTCCAAGTTGTTCATGGGCTTTCATTGAGGTTGGTTGTAGGAAGTCACCAGTGAACCCTTACTTGCTACAGTACTTCCACTCTCCTGTTCTCTTTGAATCTTTTAATGTAGTTTTTCCCCAACTCTGGCTTGAAAGGGGAGATTTCCCTTCATTCTTTCAACTGGAAAATATTTATGAGGTGAACATTTCCCCACTCTGGGAGGAGCTTTCTTCTTTCTTCCCCTTCCCTACATTCAGTTCTGGGGAGGGAGTATGCCTCCAAACCAGAATAATGACTCATTAGAGACAGAGGAAGCACCCTTTCTAAAGTGTCGACATATCTTCCTGCAAGGAGTGATTGAACAATCTATCCTAATGAGAACTATCTCTTTTCAGTCGAGCAGAATGGAAGTAGGCAAAGCTCAGTCTAGTTAGCAAGGTGGAAAACTCTTCCAGTGGATGAAAACGTTCTCTTCACAGAAGGCCTTATTTTAGTTTAGTTCCTGTTTAAAAAATTACTGCTCTAAGATCAGTAATGACCCCGGGAGACTAAATTTACCTGATCTGGACTACGAAAATCGAGAAGACCATAACCAGTACCAAAATTTAAGACTATTTTCTATTTTTCTAATGTGATTTAGCAATCATATGAAGATTTTTATCCCAAATCTAAAATGCTCTCCCACTGGTTTAGTAATGTGATTTTGCCTGAATTAGATACTGATTTCTGTCTCTTAACAGAATTATTGATAAACAGTGACATTTCCAATAGATCAGAGAACAACTACATCTTCTTTTTCATTATTGTTAATGTTAATACTGCCAATAGAATTTAAGGCATTAAAGCACACATACAGCGCATTCGTGCAGGGAAAAGACATTGTGAATATTTTGTTTCTCCCTAAATGCAGCTTGTTTCAATATAGATCGGTTCACACTAGGGCCAGTTTAAGGAGTTAGTAATGTATAGAAAAAGACAGTTTGGTGCAGGGGTTTAAGGTATCAGATTAGAAACCAGAAGGCTGTGAGTTCTAGATGGATCCGGATGACTTTAGGCCAGTCACTGTCTGTCAGCCCTAAGAGGGTAAATCATGTCAGCAGATGGAAGCAAGCTAAACGGTATAGAAACAGAGGCTACTGCTGCCTGCTTTTCTGATCCTGGGGGTATTTGGTGGTAGTATGTGCCTTGAATCAATGGGGATTTGGAGCACATGGATCTACTCATTGGTTTACACAGCTCCTCATTAGCTAATGGGCACATCAGCATAATTGGATTTTTGAGCATACAGATCTTTAGCTAATACAGCTGTAATACGGCCAACAGGTAAATTGAGTTTATGGATTCTCGGTCTGATCTAATGATTGGTTTTGTTAGTCAGTGGATAATTTGGGGTGACAAGTCATTTTACAAAGAAGAATTTTATTGCATGGTGAATAGGGCTGTTCTGTTCCTAGATCATCTTATCAGCGCAAAGACCTATGCACTCTTAAAGCATTCTGTCTTTTCCTCCTCAATCTCACCATCTGATTTTCAGGAGTCCATCTACAATATTAATTTAGAGCTGAATGTAAAGGCAACATTCAAACCTTTTGTTGCCCTAGGCTGCTAAATCCTGACCCTGGTTCACACATGTATTTGGGAACCATCAAGCGAAGCATAAACAGGCAAAGAGACCAAGTGATGTATCTATATATCAGAAAAAGCAGAGTGGCCAGCTTGCAGAAATCACAAAGCAAAAATTTCTAGTGGCAGAAGATTGCTCATTAAATCTCTATTAAAACAGTTGTTGATTTAAAAACTCAACGAACTTAAATCATAACAGAGCATCTTTTTCATATTTTTAAAGTGAATATCCATTATCAACTGGAAAATTCGCATTGCTTACCTCTCTATATCAAGAGGGAAGCAAAACTTGGGTAGCATCTGGATTGATTCCTACAAGAAGAAGGAAATATCTTTGATCATTATGTCTCAACAGTGTCTCACAGAAGCACAAGAAAGCATAACCAGGAAACCACTTGCATAAAATATGGAATATTATGCAAACCTATCCCTGATTACTTGGAAAGAATTCCCAATTACTGCACTAAATTCGATTCAGAGTACATTATTTGAATACCACAGATTACTCCTATAGATTTTATCAAAGAAATGTTGTATATTTTATAGGTTGCCCTCATCAGCCAGTCGTACCTCCCTCAGGAAAAAAATCATAAGGATTGTGTTGTTATGAGATCCACTCTATATATTTCTCTATATCTTGTTTCTGTCCTTTGTAACTTCTTTTCCTTTCCTTCTTCCCTCTCTTCTTCTCTCTCCCCTTTTTACCCCCTTGTCTCTCTACCTCTATTTCTCTCTTCTGTATTCCCCTCTTCTGTTGCTTTCCAATATTATATTTATTTTTCAAACTATTTTTCTTTTGTTTGGTTGTTTTTTTAAGTCTTAAATTCTCCATTCTCTTTCCCCCCTTTCCTTTTTCTTCCCCACATAAAATTACTTGTTCATTAAAGATGGCTTCTTCTTTGTCCCAGTCTTCTTGTTTTGCAGACGTTTCTTGTTGTTTCTCATAGTTCCAAATCTCCATTTCTAAGAATTGAAAAATGAAGCCAAAGGAACCCTTCCCTTCTTGTGCATCTTCTTTGTACTTTTTAAGTTCCATTTTCAATTCATCCAGAAGTAGTGCCATTGTATAAATTTTTAAACAACCACCCGATTGATTTTAGTCATTCAAGTGCAATAACCAAGAATCCAAAGATCACCAAGTAATCCAAATACACACAAGCTGTTTCTTTTTGCTTTTTTTCACTTTCTCTTCCTGGGGTTCTACTATTTAGTTGTCAAGTTTCAGTTAAAATGTATCTTTTAGAAGTCTTGTTGAAGTTTTACTGTAGATTCCTTTTAATTCCAGGCAGTCTCCTCCCTTTTTTCCAGATCCTGCCCTTTTATTCTTTTTCTCTCCTTTCCTGCTTATAAAATTTTTTTAGTGTCCAGAAATCTTTATTATCCCTTAGACATTTTATTTTATTTTCAGCTTAATTGCCTGTTGATGTCAAAGCGGATTTTTTTTCCGATTTCTTATTTAAGTCTCTTAGTTGTCAGTATAGGGAAAGGGAGAAAAGAAAAAAAAAACACCAAACATTTCCCTTTTCACTTTCCTTCGCTGCTTCAGAATCTTCTTTGGGAACAATGTTATTTTTTTTTGTTTAAATTCCAGGGTACCTTAGTTGTTGCTTTTGCAATTTAACCCAGCCAGAACTTTCACTTCTTATCTTCCTCCTGCACATTCTTTTCCGGTTGAGTTCTTCTTTGTGGTGGCCATTTCTGACCACCGTTGCAACCGCCTTCGGGAAAGGGAGTAATGGCCAGCTGAGGAGCAGAGATGCGGCTCTCCTCAACCCTGCTGGCAGTCTCCCCCCTCTTCACCACCTCTACAGGGTGGCTTAGCCCCGAAACCAGCCGGCTCGGGGCACTCCATTGGCGAGCCCAGACCAAAACCGCTCACGATCGCGGATTTCTGTCTGTCACCGAAGAAGCTCAAACCGGAAGTCTCCCATATCATTGTAATTCTTGTAGAAATTAACTATTCCCATACTAATTTCTAAAGGACCCCTTTCAACATCTATTCACTTCATCCTAAACAATTTCATCACTTTTATTTTCAATTCTAATAATTGCTTGAGGCTTGTTAACATATTTTTACTGACTT
Source organism: Pseudonaja textilis (assembly GCF_049901715.1). Lineage (NCBI taxonomy): Eukaryota > Metazoa > Chordata > Lepidosauria > Squamata > Elapidae > Pseudonaja > Pseudonaja textilis. The sequence continues at coordinate 150,181,998 of NC_141991.1, forward strand.
CCAAATTGATTTTGGTAGCAACCATTTTCCTATGTGTATTTTCCTCTGTATCCACGGCAATTTTATTTTCAAACAAAGATCCTTTTTCATACTTTCAATTTCTGTAACTCAAAATACTTAGGTGTCTGTCTGTAACATGATTTGTTTCACTCTGTTTCAACATCTTTTCTCATCTCCATTCCATTCAGTTGAGAGACTAATCTTGTATCTTTCTTCCTGCCTTTGTTCTATTTTTATTCTAATTTCTTTCCTTTTCCTTTTCAAAGAACCACTCCTGATACTGCCAAAGAATTGCTCATCTCATTCCAGAACCTCTTGTCACCCTTGTATCCTTCACTAATCTCTCAAGATTTCATCATAAACAATCAAGTCAATTAATTGTTTAGATTTAATCAAACTGCTTTGGCATATGTTCGTATGACTAGACTGACACTTAAGCTATGTAAAAAAAATCCCTTTTTAAGCACATACCAAGTAATCTCTATTCTCATTGATTCTTGGATCCCAAATAGCGCAACCACTTTTTTGCATCTCTCATTGAGAGTGTTGGATAAAGTCCCCCATATCTCTTCTCTAGTTCCTCTGTTTTCACCATTCTCTAAAACTGCTTTTACACCCGATCACAACAATCTAGATTGCACCAGTTCATTTTTTTTGACATGCAGTTTTAGTCCTTTCTTTCCTAATTAAATCTGCACCTTCACCAACTCCACTTTAAGATTTGACCACTTTCACTCAGGTTTCGTCCTTTCCCTTTCTCTTAGTTTCACAGACACACAGTGTATCTCTTTTCATTTCTGTCATCTCGTTTATTATCACTCTACTTGGTTAATTCACTCCTATTACGTTTTAATTTGCTAAGTGCCTTGGTTGACATCGTATGAACCTATTGACAGTGAATTTGTTGTCAAGCTTGGCTTGGGTCAATTGAGGGATTTACATCAGGCTTTTAGTAAGATAGAGAAGGTGATGACTAAGTTACTATCTTTATTGTACCTACTTCATGGACAGCATTCTCTGCTAACAGCTTAAGGTTTATCCAATTTATATATGCTACAATTCCAACCAAGCTCCAATTTTACCTTGAGCATGTTCCTTACGATTCTATGCAAGCTAGCTTCCTAATATAAATGGCTATTTTCCAAGTTTATGACCTGTATCCTATCAAGTAGGAGGTTTACACAGTGCACAGATACAGTGCACAGATACACATTCAGGATTCCATGATTGCAAATCAGGGCAGTTTTTAATTTATAAAACCTGGCTCTTTGAGGAGGTCATGAGCTTTAGACAGTTTAGCTGTTCATGCTGGCAGGAAAAAAAAGAAACAGCCAGCATGTATTAGCATTCAGCATATTCATGATAAGACAGGATTTCAGAACTACAGAAGGAGAAGCAGAACAAAGTGGCATATAAGTTTGTTTTGAGTTTTGGAAGGCAAAGAAGTTTGAGAGGAGTGTTATGTAGAAACTACAAAGGAGGCAGACCTGGTCATCAAAGTCCAGTGGGAATTGTCTACGCACTTGAGGATCTGCACATAAAAACAGAACTGAGGTCAATATACAGAACCCAGACGTAACCATTTTATTGTAAATGAAAGCAAGTTCTAGCTCCCATTTTTCCATGTTATCCAGACTGTGGTTTTCCCCTGCAATTTCTACATTTTGGAGATTCAAATTGCCCCCACCCTATCACCCTTTAAATGGCCCTTGAAGGTCTGGCTCTTTCCCCCGCCGCTGCCTTAGGAAGTCTGTGCCTTGATGGGAATTTGATTCAAGTATTAGGTGTATTAATAACTGGGTTGTGTGTTTTAATTTATATAAGAATGTGCCTGGCCTAAAATGACCCTGCTGGCTTTTACGACTAAGGGAGGCCTAGAACTAAAAACCTTCTGGCTTTTAATATAGCACAGGGGTGTCAAATTCAAGGCCCATGGTCTGAAAGTGGTCTGCGGGGTGCTTAAATCTGGGCCACAGGGACAGCCTAGAAAGAGCAAAGGACCGGCCTGCGGTGCCTCTGTCAGCCAAAACGAGGTGGGGTGTGTGCATGGCCCCTGTGCGGCCCATTTTCAGCCTGGATGGCCTCCTGAAGAACTTCGCTGGCTAAAATGGGGCATGCGGGGGAGGGGGGCAGCGCGCGGCCACCATGCAGCCCGTTTTGGCCAGCAAAATGCTGCCAGGCTGAAAACTGGCCATGAACATGTCCCCCTTCTGGCTGGCCCACTGACGAGAACTACAGTGCTGATCCGGCCCTCAAAGAAATCTGTTTTGACACCCCTGATCTAGCACTTCAACCATTATATCAAAATGCCAAGAAAAGTAGACACCAAATCTCAGTGGGGTGGGAGAGGGGAAAATAAAAGAACAGTTTTGTAAAGGTCGGGGGGAGACTAACTACACAGTTTAATTAAGTCACCAATTGCCAGAAGTTATTCTAGGGCTACCACTGATTCCTGCCATTCTCCTGTTCTTTCTCCCTTAAGCAGCTAAAATATTCACTTCCACTACAGTTGGCACTTCCACTGGGCGACCATAGGGGAGGCGGTGGGGCTTAAGGGGCAAAATGGGTGATTAAACTTCTGCATGCTTTAAGGCACTAATTCCACCCTGTAACTCTCCCAAAGCCAATCAAAGGGCAAGAGACAGCTGATAGAAACCTTCAAAGCTGGGAAATGAGGAGCCACATTGCCATTGCCTTGAAAAGGTAGGAAAAGGAGAGGCAAGACTAAAACTGTGGGTCCAACTCCAGCCCACTTCAGCCTGCTGATTAGAAAAACTGCTGTAAGTCCCACACTTTTGGGAGATTCTGGGAGGGAGGAGGCATGGAGATGCTTTTTGTTGCAGCACCAATATTAGGGATAGATTAGGTTGGTTGTCTCTTTGTTGATTTTCTGCAAGTTCCTAAAGACCCTTCACCACCCCAGCCCCTCAAGGGCCCGCCCTGATTTTGAGTTGCTGTTGCCATCTTTTATTGAATTTTTGTAATGTATTTTTAATTTTTCATGAGATTCGTTTTATATTTTTTTATATGAGCGCTGAGAATTGATTTTGATTGTTGCAACATAGAAACATATGTTTAATAAATACATACAAATAGCGACATAAATTATTCCTTGGTGTTGTTAGACAGAAAATTTTTTGTATGGCTTTCTAATCCTCTATAATGAATTTATTTATGCAACTTCTGGTATTTGCCTGCAGTGCAGAATTGGGCAATACTAATATCGATTAATAATAATTGTTCATATGCATCAAGTCATTTTTGATAGATAGATGGATGTTCTCCTTGAATATCTGTCCCTAATCTGGCCTTTTAAATCTAATAGGTTATAAAAACCTTGACATCCACTCTGCTAAGCCTTGTTATCACCAACCACACTCTCTGGGTTCTTCAGAGGCTGCATCTTCTGTTTATTAAAGTGTGGCTCCTTGCCCCATGAAAAGTAACTTTCATGGACCATAATAGTAGGTGGATTTACACATCATCCTATGCCAAAACAAAACAAAACAAAACTGCATAATAGGGTAATAAGATGTGTGAAGAAGATAATACTGTAAATTAGAACAAAGATACAATAGCAGATTTTTTTAAGAAAAGTAAAAAAAGCTTCAATTTTGATCCAGCTCTTTTCACCCCACATATGTAATCAAGGGCTATCTCAGACTGTACTATAAATCTCCCACACAAATGTATATAATTTTATTTTCACTTACTGTTAAATTCCCCCCAAAAGACCACCATCTAACAGAATGGAGACTTACCATCATCTGCAAGTGATGGACGAGCAACTTCAAAGAACAGATCAAATATTTTTTGTGGTTTTTCCCTGGGGAAACAAAAACCAGTGGATTCAGTAGCAAAACACAGAAGCCCTATCAACTTAGCAGAGGTGGTATTCAACAGGTTCTGGAGAACCGATAGCAGAAATTTTGAGTAGTTCAGAGAACCGTCAAATACCACCTCTGCCTGGAGATTTTACAGTCTCCTTCCCCTACCATGCCCACCAACCCACGCCCACAGAACCAATAGTGAAAAAATTTGAATCCTACCTCTGGAACTTAGAGAATATAGCATTTATATTGGGAATCTAAAAGAGAATCTTGTCTTGGAACAAGATAAAGGCATATAATGGAAATAATCTTTTGCCAGACTACATACTTTCATAACTAGATTTTCATAATTTCACTACCCATAATTCTCCTGCCAGAACCAGCATTGGCCAGTCTCTTTGGAGGACACCAAGTTGGGGAAGCCCTTTTAGTGGAGTCTTACTTTAGATCTCCCTGCAGCATATTACTGTATTGGCATGTGAGAATGGCCTTGAGAAACAGGAGGGAGAGCTGCAGAGATGTAAAACGTATCTCAGCCCACAGACGGAGAGGGTCTTGGGAAGCATTTCAGAAGGGGCCTCCCCAATTTTCTGGAGACCAAAAAGAGGGGAGGGGAGAAATGCTTGCAAGATTCTGTTTAATGTAACCTTACAGTAAACACAGAAGTAGTATTCCTAGTTGTGTTTCTTGTGTGGGTGACCTCACAGAGCTAATAGGTAGGTACCTATTGTACTGTTAACACTGTAACCTGCATGATCCTCCCAGCTGTTTTTTTTTTTCCAACTCAGGAGTTGACAATATGATGGTGGTGTAAGACAGAACTAATCCAGTCTGCACCTGTCCTGATTAAAAAGTCACTCCTTTATACTGGTGGCAGAAGACTTGGGATTCCCTGATCAGATGTCCATATTTGTAAGAACCTTAGCCACTCGAAAGACAGCTGTAAGGCCATCACTTCCTGCAATTTTTAAAGTTACTGTTTTAACAACAACAACAACAACAAAAAGGAAGAGTGAACAATATCCCAGACAGTGGTGTCCCAACTGGGTTTGGCACCATAAAGATGAGGGAGGCTTACATTTCTTTCTATCCCATTTTCCCCTATTTTCTATACAGTCCCCTGAGGCAAAAAGAATCAGAGAATCAGCGAAAAGAACTTCTAAAAAAGCCCAATTTTTCTGAAGACAATCTAGGCCAGAACAGAAGACACTGGAATAGCTAAAGGTATTTAGCTCCCTTTCACTCACAGGGTAAAATAAAAGTAATGTCACAGAGAGAGACCAGAAAAAAATGTGTTTCCAGGACACAGTTTTATTGTAATTAGATAGCAGAGCAGAAAAAAACCCTAAAGCAGTTTCACGTGTAACTGCCAATCTCCATTCTGTGATGCTACCTACCTCCACTTCTGAGCTCTTAAAATCAGTTCCGTATCTTCAAGAATCTTACTACTTCGTGAGCCAAATACTTTTACAAGCTAGCAGCCTCTGAGGGCTAGCCATGTACCACCTAATTCACCTTTAGTGCTCTGGGGAAACCTCAGTCTTCCTACATTATATGGCTGACTCAGCAAGAGCCTTTGTAAGATGTAGGTCGGGATAACAACTATTTTCAAAGGTCCCAACAAAATAAAGCATGGAAGAATTGTTCTATTTCATACTCTTACGTATTGCCAAGAATCTTGATGAGATAGACCACCTGCGACATTTGGAGGAACAAAATGTTTTTATTTCCCAACAGATCAGGAGACCAGAGATCTTCGCTGACTTCTGCATTGCAAAAGTAAAACTGAAGTACACTTAACGCGAGTGGAACGTTACGATAGGCCACCCCAACCCCAACCCCTACTTCTTGAACCTGTCCCAAGGTCTTACTTGATCCGAGATCCCATTGTCCCTGGCTCATTCCAGCACCGTTATCTCACTGAAGCACCGAATGAAAATCTTCCTTCTCATCCAGGTTGAACCTCTGGAAACTAACAATTGTTCCAGAGCTCAGTTTGGTAGGTTTCAAAATGCAGCATTTCCTCTTGTGGCTTTTTGTTAGAGGAAGTTTGTACCCTGTGACGGCTTTAGTTCACTGCAGAGTGAAAACTTCAGCAAGGGACAGAGGAGGTATGGTGACTCTTTTGGTCCATTTCTGCTGCATTTGGTGGATATCGTTGCTTTCTTGCTCTTCAGTTAGGATCACAACAGATTTGAAGGCCAAGCAAACTTCTTAATTATTTCTTAATAATTATCTTCTTTCAAAAATGTTGTACAGTTAAATAGGTGCAATGGTGTTTAATAGCTGATGGCTTGTGTGGAAGCCAGAGATTTATTTATTTTTAAATGTGTGTGCATGCATGCAAAAAAGAGAGAGGAAAAAGGTGGGGTATTTTTGTAGAGCCACAAAGATGAAAACAACTTCAATTTGTACATCTAAAAAGAAACAGCAATAAAATTTGGGATGTACCAAAATTCTATTAAACTTGAGAAATGGGCAATGCTGTAAAATTGAAATACTTGGTTATCCAACTCCAGAAGACCAGTGGATAGGGCAGCATTTCTTCATTAAAATATCTAATTTTATTTATTGTTGATTTATAGAGGTTTTGAGAGGATAATGGTTTTATTAGGATTACCACCGGGAGAACATTGGCATAGTCACCACCGTCATCTCAATTGGCTTGGAAAGATCTGTAAACAGTGGTGGGACTCAAATAATTTAACAACTGGTTCTCTGCCCTAATGATTTTTCCAACAACCAGTTCACCAAACTGCTCAGAAACTTAACAACTGATTCTCCTGAACTGGTGTGAACTGGCTGAATTCCACCACCATCTGTAAGAATGGTGAGCTGGCAATCATGAAGCATTTCCATGCTGGACTCTGCACGCAGTTCAGAACCATGTTATGTCTGTTGGATAACACAGACTCATGTTGTTTGTTTGGGGCTCCACTGCAGTGTATTTGAAACTGGAGCAAAGCTGGTGCCTTTGCACATTGCCATGGCTCTGCTGAATATGTTGGCAACATGTTCCTCATTTGCAGGAAGGCTTGCCTCATCCCACTTCTCAGTTTCTGGGTTGATATTTTTCAATAGGAAAGATGATTTGATACATTTCTAATTTCCCCTCAAGCTTCCCTTCATTTTGCTGCTTTTGCCCCGCATGGACAAACCAATCAATACAACATGAATGAAACACATGGATGAAGTGTTATATATGCCAACAATTATGTGTGTATATGCAATTGCAAAATATTTTATTTCTCTTGTAGATGACTGGGAATAAAAGCAGCTGGGATGGATATGTGATTTTTGTTGTTGTTGTTTTGCTCTTTGATCTAAGGTTCTGATGTTGGCTACTGAAAAGTATAAATGCTGATGGAATCAGAATTAAAAGGAACCATTTTAGGGCATTGAGTCCAGTTGTCTATATAGGAACTCAATTGAAAGGTCTCAGGAGATGGTTATAGAGGCTCTTAAAGATATTGAGAGAAGGGAGGCCCATCTCCACCTCTCCATCATAGTAATTCGTTTCACTGTTTCATTGCTAAAATCATTACATTTTTCCCCATAGCATTCCTGGGGGATTTGCCTTCCTGAAAGCCATTACTTTATGCCCCGCTTTTGAGATTCTATTATGTATTTATTAAAAATTCAGTTTATCCAATTGTCAAAGCTCTCTGGACATTTACAATAAAACAATGGTAAATCGTAAAACAGTGCTGAAAAAAAAAACACCACTTGGTCATCTTCGTGTGAAATGCCTTTAAAGACTGAAAAAGACTATCTTACTTTCCTTCAATCTTCTCTTCTCTTTTTGATTTTAAGTGTGCCCAATCATCATCATCCTTGATTCCATTTCAATTAATTTGCATTGTTCCTAATGTGTTGTGACCAGAATGAAATACAAGGCGGGGTGTGACCAGTGCAGAACAAAGACCCATAGCTTTGTTGGAATTGGAAGCTACAGTTTTGCTAAAGCAATTTCAATTCTTTTTTGCAGCAGCTTTACAATACTTACATACAGTCAATCTACCCCATCCTGCATGATTCTCCTCAGACACATTATTGCAAAGTCAGATACTTCTCAGATTGTATATGGATATTTGATTCTTTTCCTAAATGAAGTGTTTAGCATCTATAACATTTAAACTTTATGGCTGTTTTCATTCAATTTTTAAAGCTATCAAGATCATTCTGGGGGGTTAGGTATCACCAAATGACTAATAGGCGATGATTAACCATTTTTGTGTTCAATGGAATGTTAGTAAGCAGTTTTGTTATGTTTTCCTCTAAGCCATTGTTTCTCAACTTTAGCTGAATTCCACAGCCAGCATGTGGGAGTTGAAGTCCATACATCTTAAAGCTGCTGAGATTGAGAAGCATTACACTTGGTTAGTATCTTGATTGCAAAGTTTCTCAGGGTAGGAGCTAAGAACCTCTTGATTACAAATAACTGTATAGCAGAATTTTGTTGTAGAATGTAGACTAGGGTGGGTCCAATAAAACTGGGCTTCAAAAATCAGATTATGTTGTTGGACATGAAATGTTTCCCAGTGGATTTGCAGGAATAATTCAAAATCCTACCTATGTGGCTCCTGGATTGCCTCCTAGGGATCTTTGGGAACATCTTTTTCACATGGAAGTAGCTTGCTCTATACTCTTTCCAGTGGAAATGCTTAATATTCCCCACATGTAGAAGATGAGAATATTTGAAACCTGAAAACAATATTTTTCTGTGCTAGTGTAGCTTCCCACTACAGTTCTAATCAGCATCTGTCTGGGAATCTTTCCATAAGAATTATGAAGATGTAGCTCTTTTGTAGAACTTTGGGGACTTAACCATGGTACTGTTAGCTGGGCTTGGATTTTGATTGGTAGGTTTGTTGACTGCTTGTAGGAATGAGTGTTTAATTCTGGTTTGATTGTACATTGGGTTTTTAATGGATTGTACATCTGAACTGATAAAGTACAGTGGTCTTCATTAAGGAAGTGTAGGAAGTTAGCACCCACACCTCTCCTAGAAAATTGAAATATCCTAGGAAATATTAAAAAGGCAGAATATTTCCCCTAAAAAGAGTAGAAACACAAGAGCAGAAACTCACTTCAGAAGCAGCAGCTCACCCCCACCTTTGTTAATGGGTGGGCCATTAAGGCCTGGGCCAGAATACTTTACATAACAAAGATCTCCAGGTAAAGCTATAGCAATTGCTCAAAAGTCCTTTCAGTGCATCATCATCCAGCAAGGCTCAACCAAGCCTGGAACTCAGGACAGCCTACAGAGTTGCCCCTCATGGCCTCATGGGAGTCTGACAACCAATTAGAAACAAGCTTCAATTCAAATCCCAACAAAGGTTATAAAACCCAGGCACTCTCAGCACCTCAGCCCTTTTTTGATCTCTTCCTTCACCTTGAAGCATGTGATCATCCTGCCTTATCACTCTGGAGCTCCAGGCCATGTGGTCCTGTCCACCATTAAACCTTCCAAACAGCCTCCATGTTTCCAGTGTCTTTTTTCCCACTTGGAACAGAACCCAGAAGGATATTTCTTCCAACAGAAGGAAGGAAGGAAGGCTGTTGGGAGTTGATTGATTATATTGCTCAAATGAATGAATATGATTACAGTTTAGAGAGGTTGCCCAGAGTTTTGCAGCTCAAATATGGTAGACCCAAATTATATAATAAGTCATCATAAGGGAGGGACTCATCTTGTGCTAAGGGAGGGCATTCCCTCTGTCCACTTCAACAGCAGAATTGGAGTTGAGGAGGTTTTGGATAAAGTGCCACTTTTCTGGTTTTATTTCCCAATTCTTCCTCCTGGTGCACTCCCCATTCTCCTCCCCACTTTATCACACATTTGTCTGATGCGAACATTCTCCCCTCCCTCTCCCTTTCCCTTTTAGCTTTGAAAAGACTAAATGCACTGCATGGCAAAACTGAGGCCTCCCAGGAAGGGAGGAGGAAGAAAGGGAAAGACTGGGGGGCAAGCAGGACTTGGCTTCCGCAAATGTGCTTGCAAAGCTGACTCCTTCCTGCTGCAGATGGGACTAGATGAGGATGAGGAGAGGATGACACTCTTAAATGCTTCTGATTTAGAAGCCAATATACTTCCTGGTCATTCCACACTGTTGCATTGTGAACATGGCACCCAAGCCATGGGTGACATGGAAAGACAATCCAGTTTCTCAGGAGAGACAAAAGGGCACAGGAAATCTTTACTCCTTCCTCCGTTTCACTCATTCAGTTCAGCCTCTCCTTTTGTTTTTAATGGAGTGAACAGCACTTCATCCATTATCGGTGTCAGCTTTTTTATTGTTGCCCCAAGACAAGATAGCAAAAGGACTGTTGGGTAAACATTGTTACATTCTTTTCACAGTCTGTCAGTTGAAAAGGATTTTATTGAGATAAAGTTATAGTTCAGCCTCCTGCCCAGTGCAGGAATTCTCCTACCATCCTTGACAGCTAGCCACCCAATTCCTAGCTGAAAATCTTCAGCAAGGAGGGTCTTCTATTTCCCAACCTGCACCCAGTCCCAATGTTTGCAGCTATTATCTACAGGCAGTGTCCCTTCTAATATTTATCTTGAAGTCTTTTCATTTCAACTGTTGGTCCTCCTTGATAGTTGCTCTCACAGGGAACGGGTTGAGACTTCCAAAATGTGTGCTAATTACCAAATTAGATGTTCTCTGTGGCACCTGGAGGGTAGAGCTGCTGAGTCTGGAGGGAAAAATGGCTTTGAGGTAAATCCTTTATAATTCTGGAACGAGGATGGAGGGACATCTTAGTTATTTTCTGGAATCTGACCCAGGATGAGCAGTTGCAATGCCTGGATTGTTTTAAAATGTTTATTAAAAGCACTCTAATTTCTCCCAAAGAATTACCACATTGTAACATGTCTTCTGGTCTCACTGTATAAATGGGGAATAGCACCCTTCCCTTGGTGTGACTGCAGGGTCCCATGTCAAACTGTAGATCCCACTGTGACCGGCTGTAAGCTGAGTGCATATATGGACCAGTTTCTGATTTCTTTCAGATAAATGATACTGCACCTCAATGGTTAGATGGCCTAAATAAATATAGATATCTCAATATAGATCTTTTTAACTTTTAAAAGATTTTGTATTCTTAAATCTTTTGTTGCCATTACAGCAGACTGGGGTCCTGTTAGGGCAAATTATCAGGGATTAGCTGTTTAGAATTAATTTTCTTTTATCTAAGTAACAGAATAATTTTCTACTTATGCATCCTGAGAAACTGGTTCACAGCAAAAGGAGAATGGATCGAATACCATAGATGGTATCTTGAAAATTGGTAGAAAAAATGCCTTTGTAATGTCTTTTTCTTTTCATTGTGATGAAAACAGGGATCTGCAGTGGAGCTTTTGAAGAGCATCAGGCTAATGCACTCTGGGATGAGAGCTATAACTGGTGCTCCAAAGGAAAGGCCAAATTAAAAAACTAGTTGGATTTCACGACAAAATCCCAGGTAACCTGTGAACTGATTGTTCAGCAATGAGACTTCAGTTTGCATTTGATGAAACCTGGAATACAAGGTATTCCAGAGGCCAAAGAACCACTCCTATATTATTCTCTGGGAGAAAAGTAATTTTTACTGACCAAATTGTTGTTGTCTCTTTTATTCATTAAACATGAAACGTAGTCAACTGAAAATTTAAAAATGTATCACAAATATCATTGACTGGCTCTGATGGTTGATATAGGTTGCTGCCAGCATCCTAGGTATCAACCAAGTATTTTCTTAAAATGTATGTTGTTCCAAGTACTGCAGTTTTTGTTCCGCTGGTGTTATTGCAGGAAGTTGCAATTTCTTGATATATTTTATAAAATTCTTGGACATGGTACCAAGTGCCCCAATACAATGGGTATCACTGTTACATGTTTCATCCATGCTGCTGCCGCTGTTGTTGTTATTATTATTATTTCCAAGGAACTTTAAAAATGGGGCAGAATCATGACATGAAAGTCTAACATGTGTCTCTATCTTGCTTCTAAGTGTACTGGAATTTTGATTTTATTATCTCAGTAAAAACTTGGACAGAAAAAAGGGTCATTCAATCAACATAACATTCAGAATCAGGAATTTCCTTCTCTGTTGGACTGAAACCTTTAACTGTGCTGTGAGCATCAGGCAAAATTGAGCAGGAGATTCTCTGCAGCTAGAAAAAACCCAATACGTGGCCTTAAAGAAACACACAGGCAGAAGCTTTTGTGAGTCACTTAAACAATTTTCAGTAAGAGATTAAACCATTTGTCTGAAATGGTATAGGTCTCCAGCTCAAGCAGGAAATTGAACTAGAAAACCTCCATGTCCCTCCCAATTCTGCTATTTTATGTTCCGTGTTCCTATTAGGTTAGCAGATCCATATGAACAGACAACCAGGAGCTAGAAATGGTGACTCAGAAATAAATTATATGCGATAAGTGTAGACAGTGGCAATTGAATTAGAGGATCTGGATAGACTTCAGGATCTTTCAAATAGCAATAGTAGCACAATTAACTGAATAATAATTCAATTAACTGAATAATGCTGACCTAGTTAACATTCACAGCCAGACAGGAAACTATGGTCTTTATTCGAGCCCAAATTGCCTTAAGGTGCCTTGTAATTAGGATGAAGTTGCTGAATGCACATGAATTTGCCCCACCTAATCATGTGGAATTCGTTTCTCTTAATTTACAGATGGATAATGTCTGTGTTAAGGAGAAAATAAGGTCCATGAACAACAACACCCACACAAGGTAAAGACTTTTTAACAAAGGTGTGATCTAAGGAACATATTTGTTTTAGGTGGAAAAAGGCTTCTGAATTTAAAAATAACTTCTGATTCAGCATGCATTTTATAGTGTGAAGATTTATGGTCTTGGCAATAGGATTGTTGCAGATTATGTCAACTGTAAGATTAGTCACTTTTCAGTTTTAAAAGTAGTACTTTAAAATACCACAACCCATCTAGTAAACTCTTGTGGTTCTGGTGTGGTCAAAATGAATACTTGTTAAATACATGTTTTCCCCCCACATGATCATGAGGATTAGAAAAAAATATTGGGACAATGAAAAACACTTTTTAGCTATGAAACACACAACCCCTATAATTTGCTTTGAGCTCAGGGCTGCTGTCATAAAAATAGATAATTTATCCCATGGGAACAAAACTCTATTTCCCTTCCCAGAATTGACAGCTTGCCTTTCTTAACAGAAAAATCAGAACTTGTGAAGTGATAAAAGAGACTCACCCAGGAAATTATTCCAGTGGCTCAAGTAGTGGCTTATCTACTTCACTATTTTCCGCAGTCCAGGGAATGAGTGCAGGAGTACATGGATGATTGACAAACACAAGATGTCATTGATAAAATATGAACGTTATGATGAGTTACTCATGCCTTGTTATTTTTGAGCTGCTGCACATGAATGCTGCTTGTGCCAGCCCTTTGAGGTAGTCCAAACAGGCAACCAAAACCAGGAGTACTAACAGTACCTTTATTATAAAGTTACAATAATCTTGCAAGTCTGAAAACATCCTTTCTCCCTTACCTTTACTTTCCAGAAAGCGAGGAAGGATCCCTTCGGAAAAGCTTTCTCCTGGGCTCAGATGTCTATTATCACTGTTGTCTAGGCTGCAGCCCTTCCTCCTGTTTCCCAAGGTTATTGTGGCAGCCCATTACACCCCCCCCTCGCACCCAAATCTACACACAGCTTCCTCCCCTCTAATATAGTGGGAACCATAATGCCACTGCAATCTCAGATTTCTAGTATTAACCTGATTATCAAAGTTTGTGGTTGGTTACATTATTACCAATACCCAATACTTTAAAAATGGGAGGGAATGCTCTATGGGCATTTTTTATTTCAATGGCTTTCATTGGGGAAAAAGCCCAGCTGTTTCTCTGAAGTTATGGATAACTAAGAAGTCCCTGGGAAAAGGTCCTAACATTTGTGTTACTATAAGTGAACCATGATGACTAGTGCCTTGTCTGTTCAAGAGGATGGCCAATAGAAAATCAGAAAAGCAGCATTGTGGAAACCGATGAGTCACTGAATCTATAATAAAGAACATTGTGCCCCAGCGTCTGAGCTCTATCAGGCACAAAGGATGGGTGAATTACTACCTACTGTGTGTGGCTGTGCACCTCAGTATTGCCACAAGAATGCTTTCAGCTTTTGGAACCGAGGTACATGGGCTCCGGTGGGTCCTTGTCAAAATGTCTGCCCCCTCCCCATTTCTTCCCCCATCAACATTGTTCAGTTGGACCTGGGGAACAAAATATTATGCTTGTCTTGTCTGTTTCTCATTTTGGCTCCTGCCATTCAAACAGGACTCAATGCCACATAAGAAGGATAAACAAAATCCGAAGAATGGCACAGGTGGCATCCAGTCACACTCTTCTTTCCAACCCACACAGAGGCACATTGTGATGCCTGACAGTCCATGGGGTAGTGAATTACAATGCAACCTCTTTGTACTGGGACAGCTGACACCAGATTCCACCAAGAAAAGGCAACAAAGATTGATGCTATGAGAAGTTTTGATAAAAATGCCGGTATTCCTGATGCAGTGCTGTGAAGGCTAGTTGAAGGGCCTAGAAAAAAGTTGCCAAACTAGTCTTTTCTTGGTGGCTGACGCTAGTGAAACATTTCTGCTAAATTTCTCCCTGTGATGGCATATTAATGATACCCACCCTTCTAAGACAGGTTTGGACAATTCTTTAAGCTCCAATAGAATTAAGACTTCTCCCAATCTTTGAGGCCACAAGAGAGGACAATCACATACCCCAGAAAACTCACAATGCCCAGTTTTTCTTTCTTAACTGTAGCTTTTTCAACAAATGCAACAACTTTAGGAGGAACGAAGGGCAGTGAACCATTCACACGGAGGAAAATGAAGAACATCCAAGAAGAATAATCCAATTAGAACGAAAGGTTAAATGAATTAAGAATGGGTTTAGGATTGCTAACTTCATTCAGAGTGATGCAGCCAGAGCTAGCTAGATGGCTAAGTGGTTCCTTAGCATTTTAACCATTTTTCATTAGTTAACTATTTAACTATTCCTTAGCCATTCTAACTATTCCTATTATTTTAGAAATCTGACATTTTCATGCCAAAGCAATAAACTTTTATTACTGTATTCAGCATCATTCTTGACAGTAGCATTGCCTTTCTATTTTACTTTCCTTATTGCCTACTGATTACTTCCCAGCATTATTGTACAATGGGTAAAGGACGCAAAGTACTTTTGCATAGTAACATCTTGGGTCATATATAGTTTTTAATGGTAAATAAGAGGATAATAATGCAATAGCTGGAAACGACACTTTGCAAGAAATGCAAACAGGTTACTCCCATTCTCTTTTTATCTGTAATATAAACCTGATTACTTTTACATGGCTTACAATTAAAAGGGCTTAACAAACTTGAGGATCCAAACTGCTGGGTTAGTGTACACACTTCTCGTTTGTGTTTAGAGGGATATCTTACAAAACTTAAAATGAGAGTTATAGGACTGCCTCAAGGCTCAGGGCAAATCCAGCCACTTGCCACTGAAAATCAGAAGGAAAGATTTACAATAAAAGGCTCAGAGAATATTGCAGTTTTATTTAGCACTTGGAAGAACCTGACTGAGGCTACCATGAAAGGGAAAATAAGACTGTTGATATTGCAACTTTATTCTCAGAAAAAAAGGGAAATGAGTGAGCAATACCCAATACCTCTCCTTCTTGGAAGAGACTGCTTATTTACACATTAATATTCTTATTTGTACCTCAAATTTCTTCCCCAAGCTCAAGGTGATTTGCAGAGGGACTTTTCTTCATTTTATCCTAGCAATTATATTGTGAGGTAAGCTGAGAGTGGATTCAACTGGATCTCCCCTAGTCTAATCTAGCATCTTATTACTGTACCACACCGACCATCGGCATTACTTCCACATACTCAAGATATTTTGAGAGGGCACAAACGAAGAAGCCGAGATTTTAAGGAAGGTAAAATTTGCATCTTAATGTAAAATAATAATATTGTTCAGGATGCACTGAGTTAATGGCTCCGTTGGATTCTGGAGTTGAAAATGGTAAAGAGAAAGTTCTGCAGGGAACTCTCAGTATAATTACCCTAAAGGAGGGGCATTATTAATCAAGTAGTTACACCAAGCAGGGAAGACATAACTTGTTCCACTACTGAAACCTGCTTGCTTTGCAATCTGTTAGTTGCCTCACCTTTGCATCCGCCGTAGGACTTTTGTAGCCCCAAATGCTTGGGTGAAATTGTATCAGTATATATATATATATATATATATTATTTATCAATAGTACCTATACAGGCTACTCCAGTTAACTCTGTTTGCCTCCCAGGTTCATCTTGCAAATGCCCATAAATCTATATTCCCTTTCCTTCATAATAGTAGTCCCAGACTTGAAGCATAGTCATCAACGAGTACACTGTTGGGGACACTTGAAAGACCAGGTTTAGCCAATCACAGAAAAAAAAAATCTATGTGGTTGCTAGGAGTTGAAAGCGATTTGATGGTACGCAATCATCAATCAGGTTAAATCTTCAGAATAAAGCAAGAGGAGAATCAATAATGCCTTTCCCAGTTCTGAGGGTCATACTGCTTTTGCATTTGGCGAGACAGCTTAGCAGAGTGGTTATGAGGTTGGACAAGGACTGGGGAGACCCATGCTCAAGTCCTGAACATGCTGGATAAATTTGGGCCAGTTGCTCTATCTCACTTTAGCTTACCTCACAGTGTCAAGCCCCAAATACCAACACATGACCAAGGAAGGTAGGTTTGCAGAGTCTCATTTATCAGGTTTAATGCCAGGGTTAGGCTACAGTCTTGGAAACCATATAACCTTTCTCACAGATTCCATCAGACAGGAACTTGCTTCAGAGATAAAGATGAAATGCCTATCAAATCCTCGACTTCTAAGTTCTGAAAACCTCCCTTTTCTTCCCTAGATTCTGAGAAAGCAAGGGTTGTTGTGGGGATAAAAACTAGAGAAGGCATGCCACCTCAAAAATACCTGGAGGGAAAAAATGGTATATCAGTGCAATGCATTAGCTGATGGTGAGAAAGTCATGTATTTGAAAGGTAGGTTTAAAACAATCTCTAAAACCAACATTAGCCTGAATTGTTTTTCAGTAGTTTATTGTGGAGACATACAATTCTTCCATAACAAATACACTCAAAGGGGAGGGGGTCTATGTTTCATGCTAAAGAACTGTGCCCCATTCCCCTCAACTACCCTCCCCACCCAGTTCCATTAATCTTTCCTTTAAGCCCAACATGGATGAAGAAAAGCAAAACAAATGCAAGTTAGTGCATACTCATCTTTGGAAACAAAAACTCACATGACCACACAGAACACTCAAGACAGACACCACAGAGGGATGTACGTGAGCTATTGGGCAGAGGGAAAAGAAAAAAGGAGGGGACTGGGAGAGAGGATAGGATGAGAAAAATATGTTGGTTAGTGCTTTTAGCTAGAAACATTACCAGTGGCTGCCATTCCTGAATACAACTGAGAAGCCTGTTTTTCCTCCTCATACCAACACAGTACTCCTATATGCATGATTCCACCTTGCTGAATTTGAGATAGGCAGGCAGGCGGGCTAGCCTTAGAAGATTCCATTGTTAAGATCCTTTAGGCTGGCTTAGAATGTTCCAAGTCTATGCCAATGCAGGCAACATGGTCCAATGTGGTTCAGAAGACTGGTTGGAATAAAGAGGAGTAATGGGCAGGAAGAGAGAAGAGAGACAAGAGAAGAGTAGAATAGAGTAGTGAAGAGAGATCTTCATGCAACTTCCTCCTCTGCCTCCTCTTCAAACTCGCCTTCTTCAGCAGTAGCATCCTGATACTGCTGGTATTCTGAGACCAGGTCATTCATGTTGCTCTCAGCCTCTGTAAACTCCATCTCATCCATGCCCTCACCCGTATACCAGTGGAGAAAGGCCTTGCGGCGGAACATGGCTGTGAATTGCTCCGAGATGCGCTTGAAGAGCTCCTGAATAGCTGTGCTGTTACCAATGAAAGTAGCTGCCATTTTAAGGCCACGGGGTGGGATATCACACACAGCTGTCTTGACATTGTTGGGGATCCATTCCACAAAGTAGCTGCTATTCTTGTTCTGAACATTCAGCATCTGCTCATCCACTTCCTTCATAGACATCCTGCCTCGGAAGACAGCTGCTACTGTCAGGTAACGCCCATGACGAGGGTCACAGGCTGCCATCATGTTTTTGGCATCAAACATCTGTTGCGTTAGCTCTGGTACAGTCAAGGCCCGGTACTGCTGGCTGCCACGACTGGTCAGAGGGGCAAAGCCAGGCATGAAGAAATGGAGGCGAGGAAAGGGAACCATGTTCACAGCCAACTTGCGAAGGTCAGCATTGAGTTGGCCAGGAAAGCGGAGGCAGGTTGTTACACCACTCATGGTAGCAGAGACCAAATGATTGAGGTCTCCATAAGTGGGAGTGGTTAGCTTGAGGGTACGGAAACAGATGTCATAGAGAGCCTCATTGTCAATGCAGTAGGTCTCATCGGTGTTCTCCACCAGTTGGTGTACCGAGAGAGTAGCATTGTAGGGTTCCACTACTGTGTCTGAAACTTTGGGTGATGGCACCACACTGAAGGTGTTCATGATACGGTCTGGATATTCCTCACGAATCTTGCTGATCAGCAGGGTACCCATCCCTGATCCAGTGCCCCCACCTAGAGAGTGGGTAAGCTGAAAACCCTGGAGACAGTCACAGCTCTCAGCTTCCTTTCTTACCACATCTAGGACAGAATCGACCAACTCGGCTCCTTCTGTATAGTGGCCTTTGGCCCAGTTGTTCCCAGCACCGCTTTGACCTGAGCAACAGGAATTGGGGAGGGGTAGGAAGAAGATAAAGGTATTTGGTTTATTGTTTGCCATTTGCAACGGTGAGTTCAATGAATGCTTTGCCATAAACATTATTTTCACTTTCTCTCCTACACTTTTTTCTTAAAGACAAGCTTCCTCAGTTGCTAGGTTACAAGAAGAATCAAATCATTTTCAGATGAGCAAAATAGAAGAGTTCTAATGTGATAGACTCAAGCCCTAGTATCCAGCTTCTAAAATTAGATTTAGGGGCAGGAATTTGGTGGGCATCAAAGAAGGTATCCACAAACATTTGAGCGCTATGTTGCGGACTTTAATCTTACTGCATCAAAATGCTTTCCACATTATGGAACATTACCGATACTCCTCTGCCATCAATCAATTCAAATTCTACATATGACGTAATCTTTTGTAGCGTGTGCAGAATGCAAGGTAGTACAGCAATAAAGGAAGGTGTTTGCTGTGTTATTTTAGTTTCTTTCTCCAGGCACACCTTATACAGAGAGTGGTTTAAATTAAGAGTTTCTTTACAGACTTAATGCTGCTGGTGGGACACAGCAATACACAGCTTGGCTTACTAGTAATGTACTCAACAACTCAATGTTTGTCTTCCTCTTTACCCCAAAGTAAAAGGGGAAAATACTTTGAACATCCACATACCAGAGCGTCAATGCATATAAAAAGCTGCATAATGTTCTGAAAGAGTCTGCAAATAATGTCTCCAAGGGCAATGCGTTGTGGAAGAGCCTAATTCACATTTGACACTGTAACTACACCACCAGTTAGTAGCAACTGTATTTCACTTAAACATCATACAAAAAGACTAGTTGTGATCTTGCCTCGCCCTACTTTTGTTCCATTTGGATTTCAATGTCACTGGACTATAGATACATAGCGACATTGATCATTGCTGGTTAAAGATATACATGTTACTAAGAGATATCCCTTACATGTGAAGTCTATTCTCCTCGAAGTCAAAACCTATGAACAGGGTCAAAAGAGAGTAATTGCTCAACACTGGAAAAAATTAAGGCTAAGATACTCATGCACATATTTAGAATAGTGGTAACAATATACAGTATATTATGTTCTCTGACAATTCCTAAATGGAGTCTTTCTCAACAGGAAGTAAAAACAAATCTGATTCAACAGCACTGAAATAATTAATTTCTAAACAATAGATGCAGAATTTGTAGCTTTTGCTATAAATCATATTTCAGATTTGTAATTAGTTGTAAATTAATAACTAATTAAACAAAAAAGAGCACGAAGAAGCATGTTAAGGGAGATAGCTGCAGTATGCAAAATTTCTGGTCTAACTTGACTGGAGAATAATTGCAGGGTAGTTCAACAATGATCCTTACCAAAGACAAAGTTATCAGGCCTGAATATCTGTCCAAAAGGTCCAGATCTTACAGAATCCATGGTTCCAGGTTCCAAGTCAACCAAAACAGCTCTTGGCACATATTTGCCACCTGGGTAGAAAAAAAACTTTAAGAATCCACCTGTTGACAATCACAAACAGCCCAACACATTTAATCTAACATGCTATGTCTGATTAAGGTGAGTAACTAACAGATTTAGAGAGAAGAAAATGGTTGGATTCATAAAAAAGGACAGAAGCGATAATGAGTTATACATGATAAACTGAACAAAACTGAAAGTCATAT
Organism: Pseudonaja textilis; assembly: GCF_049901715.1. Classification (NCBI taxonomy): domain Eukaryota; kingdom Metazoa; phylum Chordata; class Lepidosauria; order Squamata; family Elapidae; genus Pseudonaja; species Pseudonaja textilis. The sequence goes on from NC_141991.1 coordinate 150,202,359, forward strand.
ATGCAGTTAACAAGGTAGATATAAGGCATGACAAAAAACAAACAACAAACAAACCCAACTACCCCTTGTATCTCCACATTGTACTTTTGCTCAGCAAATAGCATGTTTCACTTAAGAACCAAAAAGAAATGCTTGTTTTATTTTTTTTTCCATTAAAACAAAACAGAATATATCTGATTTCAGGACAAAGGTGGGCAGAAAGGAGATAACAATGAACAGAATGGAGGCAGCAAAGAGAGATGTCTCTGGCACTCTGAAATTTAAGGAACCTGACCTGAGGCTTCATTGTAGTAGACGTTGATCCTTTCCAATTGTAAGTCACTGTCTCCATGGTAGGTGCCAGTGGGATCAATGCCATGTTCATCGCTGATGACTTCCCAGAACTGTAAGACAGGAAAAAGGACAAAGAATTAGTGACAGGACAAATCTTTCTGAAAACCAGACTGGTCCCGTTTTAATGTTATGGTTCTACTGCATACTTGGATAGCTTTTATGTGGGAGTGCAGTGCGACGTATTGATTTATCCAGAGGAGCTTCAACACTGGACTGGGTTCATTAGCATGGAGGGTACCATCTGGGTTTTCCAGTAAAAGTGCCAGAATCACAAAGCCCTTTTCCATGAGCCTCTAGCACAGCCTTGCAAAGCAGGCAGATATATTGCTTTACAGCTGGCGGCATTTGTCATTATGCACCTGTTGCATAGGACAGACATAGGACCAAGGGGGAGGGATAGGTTGATTGCATTGCCCCCCACTTCAGATCATTTTGCCAATCAAAGGGCACATATTGGATCTGCTATCAATTACCTCAAGCACCAACAAGGCAAAGGTATCAATTCCTCGTCACTCAATAAGCTCGCTCATCTGTCATCCTGACCTTCAAAGGTATTTGTGAAATAGAAATCATCCAGTTCCACAGAGACATCAACCAGTCATCTGATTCCACAGTACTACAGCTTTCAAACTTTCTACCTTCAGGGTACAATTTTTGAAAGGTCTAGTAGATAATCTAAGAGACACCCACTCCAGGCCATACTACATTTTGTGCAAGAAGAAATTCACTTGTGACACTCAGCTTGTCCCAAACTCCATAAATCTGACAAAACACCCACCCACACCTCATCTGTCCCCTATCTGAAAACTGCAGCTGGAAGCGATAATCTTTTAAGGAAATGAGAGGGTGAATGTAAATCTCATACAATACAGGTAGTACGCAACTTACAATGGTTCATTTAGTGACCCTTTGAAGTTACAACAGGACTGAAAAAAGTGACTTATGATCATTTTTCACACTTAACCATTGAAGTCACATGATCAAAATTCAGGTGCTTGGCAACTGACTCATGTTATTGACGGTTGCAGTATCCTGGGAATATGTGACTATCTTTTGCAACCTTCTGACAAGCAAAGTCACTAGGGAAGCCAGATTCACTTAAGAACCATGTTACTAACTTAACCAACTGCACTGATTCACTTAACAACTGTGGCAAGAAAGGTCATAAAATGGAGCAAAAGCCTCTTAACAAATGTTTCACTTATTAACATAAATTGTGGGCTCAACGTGGTCATTAAGTCTAGGACTACCTGTACTTTCTATAATCTTAAAAGCAGTTTCTCCCTCACAGCCTCCAAATGTTCAAAATGGGTTCACTGTCCTAAAGACTGCAAGGATGAACCCCCACCCACTGCAGGATCTATGCACCAACTTGTGTCTCCTCCTTTCTCTCAGGAATCTGGTGGATGACTGCAAGAATGGGATGCACAGTATACTCAAGGGATTTATTTTCATACCAGAGAAGATTTTGTTTTGACTCACACAATAGAGGACTTTTTTTTTCTATAAAAGCTTTCTTTTTCCGAGAGAGGGAGAGAGAATATGAGGGGGGGGGGAGGAGAGAGAGAGATGTTCTATATTTATAAGTGTCTTTAATATGGGATATAAAAGCTTTGTAGATGTATAAATATTTGGTTTAGCTTCTTTGTATCATAAATGAGTGGCACTTGGGAAGGTGAAGGAAACCTTTTGCAAAGCCTTCTTTTAGCCACCTTTTGCATAAGAAGAGAAAGAAAACATTTACTTTCCCAATTAAGCTTGAGGAAGAATCATCATTCAGTGGTAAGACATATTATTTGCAGACATTGCTATGTTGAATAAGGGTAGATATGGTCTCTATCTGTAGTCCTGGAGAGCCACTGACCAAATTGTTGGCAGTACTGAATTAGGCAAGTCATAAGCAAAACTGATGGATCAGAATGAATCTTGTGCCATAATATACCGAGCTAGTTGCGTTGGCTCAAGGAAGCCAACAAGTGGAAGATGAACACAATCAAACTACTATTTTTTTTAAAAAACTCACGGTGGCTTCACAGAGAGCTGTAATTTACAAACCACCACCACACTAAGCAAAAGTCAAATAAACCACATTATGAAAATATGAAGCCAGCCAATTTAAACAGAAATATAGGAAAACTTCCTTCCTCCATTGGCAGCCAAGCAAAGAGATCTGCGGAGCTCTTGAAATGTTTAAACTTTGAAGTGCTAGTATTTCCCCATTTTTGGCATATTAGCTGGGGGCCCTGTCTCCCAGCCGGAGTAGTGAATGTTGTTGCTACGAAGTACTTAAAATACTAGTTCTTATTTCAGGACCTTGTCTTAATTCTATCAGATATTCTATCACAACAGGATTTAAAACAATTTGATCTAAAGTTATTGTGATTGTACCTTAAATAAGAGGAATTCAGAATAACAACATAAAGTTGCTTGTAATACTGCACTAAATTATGTTAGCAAAGATGGCAAAAGTGACTGCTTTAATTAAAGAGAAGAATCTATCCAGGGTTTTTTTTTCTACTTGGAAACTGATCGTGTGTACCCTGTCTTATTTTTGCCAGTAGAATCTAGGAAGCCTTCCATTCAAACACGTCCATTTCCCCACACAGTAGTAGGGGGAGCTGCCACTTTTGTCTGGCCTACTTCTGGTCCTTGCAGCCCAGACAGCCTGTATAGCTGGTTCTCATCACCTTGTGCCTGCTGCAACTCAGCTTTAAATGGAATCCCTGGGTCACACTCCTATCTCTCACATTCTGCTGCAGCATGAGTGGCAGTTTCTATTTATACCATTTGCCAGGGAAAGCAGGCGGGGCTGGGGGAGGAAAGCAAGCATTTGCCGAGGGTGAAGATGCAGACACTGCGCCATGTCCCTTAAAGTCCCCCTCCGCACGCACAACCTCAGAGAAAACAACCAGAGCACTAAGCAGAAGGAAACACTGCAATTATAAATCTAGCAGATGAGCAAATGACAAGCCAAGCTCAGTCGCCTAGATTGCGGATGAGTTTGTCCATCATGAGGATGTCCATCAGGTGCTAGGGCACATGCCAGACAGCAGGGAAGGCTTAGCAGCAAGGACACTTTCCAGTTCAGCAAAACTCCTTCTCCAGTACTTCACTGCCCTTCAGGCTGAGAATTTACTGCCAGTGTTTGTTCTCATTTTTCTCCCAAAATTAGGAAGAGAAATCAGAGGTTAGGCTTTCCTGGTTGCTGATAGAGGACTCAATAGCAAAATACGAGATTGTATAGTTGACAGAGCTTTAAAGTTAAGAAGGACCGTTCATTTTGACCAAGAATACCACTTCTATTTCACAGCTTGTAGGCCAGTGGTCACATGCAAGTCAGAGAAATGAAGTCATTTTTATTATGGTGGCAATAAAAAGTCCAAGTGCAGTTTAAACTTCAGGTGCAGAGTTCAGATGCTGCCTTTGCATGTGGAGAACACACCACGTCTCATTGCTCGAAAGCGTGTGTGTGTGTGTGTGTGTGTGTGTGTGTGTGTGTGTGTCTTCAAACTTGGCAATTTTTAAGATTTATGGACTTCAATTCTCAGAATTTCTCTGCCAGCTATGCTGGCTAGAGAATTGTGGGAGTTGAAGTCCACAAGTCTTAAAATTGCCAAGTTTGGAGAGCCCCTGCTTCTACCGATACCAGCTTGGTTTTGCAGACTGGAATGTGAGGTCGGGACAAATCCCATCACCAAAAAAGTACACTGAAAATTGTACACAAGCCTTTTTAAGTTATCTGTGAAGGGAATGGGCTGCTGTGTTTTTAAACCTCACATGATTTAGCCACAAGTTAAGTATCTCTTTAAGAGAGGGACAGGGAGAAAAATTTTGTTTAGAGACCTGTCACAGCATATTCTGTGAGAGGCCTTGCAGGAAGGTAGCTGTAAAAGAGATGCACCAACCACATGTGGGACACCGGGGATGGTAGTAGCCATGTGTCCGAAAAGTCAAGGATACCTTCTGAAGCAGGAGCTCAGCTGGTAACTGTCTCTTTCCGGTGAGATACAAGTTAACAGCTTGAGGTTATTCATAGACTGATTCAACCCCAGAAGCAGCTTGCTGAGCTTTCAAAAAGTAAAATGAGCTGAGCAAATGGTGACTCATCTTACTTCAGACTGCAGGGAAGGCTTCTACAAGGAAAAGCTCGTTTGCATAGCTAATAGGCAGCCAGGAAGAAGCACCTCTTTCCCCAATATTTTATGCGAGGAGGAAGAAATACACCAATCACAATTGGTGAGCTCCCCTTTGGTGCAGTCTCAGGTGGAACTGCCCGGTTTTACCTGTTCTGTGATAGTTCGGCCTCAGCAGAAGTATTAAGGGATCATCTCCCAGGAGGACTGGTTTAGTAACAATCCAATCCCTCCATGAAGGCAGGAAGGAGAAAGATCAAGGTTCGCTTTCCCCAGATATCCATAAATCTATAACATTTGCTCTTGGTGTGAAGGATCACTTTGCTAACAAGGGTGGAGCACTTTTGTGGGGGAGGAGGAAAAGGTGTGCTGGCTTTCTGGTCAACTTCCCCTTTTCCTTAGAACTGGTTGGTTAAGTCAGCAGCTGGTGGATGCAAATTAACAGAAAGGAAGCTCAACTTTCTAGAAATGCTGGTGAAAGACCAGATTGCCTTACGAATTCCAGCACAAAAGTCCCACTGTGGCCAGGAAGAAAGTATTAGAAGGAGTTGTCAGAATTAAGACTGAAGGTAGTTCCTGTATAATGACTAACACATTTAGTGGCTATTTGTAGCTACAGTAGCGATGAAAATTTATGATCAATCTTCACCAATGAGCTTTGCAGGTATGTAAAACGAAGGAAAACTGAAGTAAGAACATAAGCACAGCCAAGGGGTCACTTGGTAACAGCCGAGTTTCCAGTCCCAACTGTGGCTGCTAAACAAGGACATCCTATATGGCATTCTAAGGCATATAGGAAAATCAGATATCAGATGCTTTTGAATGTTCCCCTCTATACCTTGCCGTTAGCTATACTGGCCAGGCTGTGGGAAGGGATCCCAAGGCAGAAGCAATTAAAACAGTTCTGAGGGGGCTTCTGGAAGGCAAAACATAATCTAAGAGGCATCCTAAAAGAAGTGTATGGCATTCAGATATGCTGCGTACCAAAGGAGGAAATGTCTTCAATAGCTGTAGTGTATGCCATGCACCAGCTTTGCATTATGTGGCATCTTACAAATGAGTTGCTGGGTTATATAATATTCCTTGTTTAGTCAGGTTCAACTCCACAACATATGTTGGGGAAGATACTGTAGCTGGGAGTTCTTCATAGTCAGCTTTATGTACCAGAGCACACAGTTGACCCTATTGCAGGCCAATTTCTTACTGGAATTAATTTTGCACAGACTCAATTAGTTACATTACACAGGTTACAATAATTAAGTGCAACGAAGTCAGTCAAGATAATACCGAGCTGGCTGGATTTGCGGCAAAATCCGTTTGCAAATGTGCCTTTTGGCAGACTTCGAGAAAAGGACGAGAGGAGCAGTTCGCGTCCGGCAGAACCCAGAGGTGCTCGCGTTGCCCCCGCCGTCTTTGCTGGGATTTCTTCAGACGAGAGGGGACGGTGGAAGCCATGTTGGCGGCCGCATTGCAGAGATCCGCCCACTCCCGCCACAGGTTCCAGGTTAGAAAATGCGGCACAAAGCAAAAAGGGTTTCTCCCAAAGGCTCCGAGCACCCAAGCCAGTCCTCCCTCTCCTCTGCCACGCCGCGCTTCCTCGCCATTCCCTAATCTCCCCACCCTGCGCTCCAGGCACATTCCGGTAGGGAGCCATTTCGGACAGGCATTCCCGAGGAGGAGGAGGCCAGGAAGAGAGGTCGGAGCGGCGACATTTCCCGCTCAGCTCCACCGCCCCATCAAGCGAATTTCGATCGCATTGCCCTCGATGCTCTCCACGCGCCTCCATTCCGACCATTAAGCTCCCGGAGGACGCGTGAACACCATTCCCTTCCTTTGTCTCTCCGATCGCACCCTGCCCGAGAGCCCAAGTATTTCTCCGGAAAGATCCCCCCGTACCAGCCGCGTTTTCCCGTCTAACCTTGGCCCCGATCTGGTTGCCGCATTGGCCGGCCTGGAGATGCACGATCTCCCTCATGGTTCGCTGATGGTTGCTTTCCAAGCACGCTTAAGCTCTACTTTCGACCTGAGGAATCCACGTCCCTCTCCGGCTTCAGCTCGTTCCGGTAATGCGTCTTAAATGGGGCCTCGCCGGGAAGGGAAGGGCTATTCTTGGAGCGACTGCGCATGGGCTGCAGTTGACTGCCAATGCCGTTGCGGCCACCCTTTTTCGCCGCCTTGCCAGGCGGTAGCGCGCTGGGCGTGCGTCTGGCGCGTCTCTCCAAGAGCCGAAGTTTTTGCCGTCTGCCCTGTTGAAGTTCAGGCCCTCTTCGGTCAACTCCTACAGGAGAAATACCCGAAGCCTTTGGGGCATCTCCGAAGACGATCTCTTCTGTTCGGCTCGGGAGTGAATGGATAGGTGTACTTAGTGGGGCGCTTAGTTTACTTGCCTGCGCGTGTTAACTGCTGCTCCTGCAGTAGGATATTTATTTTGGATCCGAGGATGAAACAGTTTCGGAGGGGATAAAAAAGCAAGGGACCTCATCTCTTGCTACAAAATGACATTTAACTCATTTGTAATGTATTTGTCGTAGCTGGAAGAAAATACGTGCCTGGATGCAAGGAGTGGTATATATAGGTCATTTGAGTGTCAGCAGCCTTAAGGAAAATCCATTTTTGAAAAAAGCCTTCCTTGGATTTACATCCAAGGATGTAAATATATATGTATAACATTATTACATATTTATTTAGATGTATATGGTCCAAGTTGCAGCAAACTATTTGAGCAATGTTTGAAAGACTGGTATCTATGCAAGGTTGGAGCATACTGCTAGCAAACAAAATAAGTGGATCCCAAATCTTGGAGGTCCCCGATTATCTTGATTAAGTTCAGTTTGAATTCACCCTGATCAGGTGTATAGCTTGCTCTATTGCAGTGTTTCTCCACTTTGGCCACTTGAAGACCTTGAGTCTTCAACTCCCAGAATTCCTCTGCCAGCCCAGCTACCCTAAGTCTATGCTGGTTGGAGAATGGTTCAAGTGACCAAAGCTAAAAAAACTTGGTTAGCCTTCTGCAGAAGAGGGATGTGAGGACAATAAATCCCCTGTATCTGTTAGATTTTTCAGCAGCTTTTGATATTGCCGGTCACAATAGATTGCTTTGTGCATTTGGGATAGGGGTTTTATTTTTATTTACTAAGATCCTTACAGAGAGTTACTTGGTTTGGCCCTGATCCCTGTGCTTTAGAGTCCACAACATTTTGTATGTGATGCTGTTTAACATCTTTACAAAGTTAGTAGGAACTTGGGCAATGAGACAATCTTAATACGTAGTTGACATTCAGGTCTGTCTTCAATAACATCACAGACAGGATGTTTAAAAGCAGTATTTGGATGCAGTGATGTATTCAAGGCAAATACATTGAGGTAGTCTCACTTCACAAGACAGAGACTATAGGGACAGGTAATTTCCAAGCATAGAAATTGGGGGACATGACCATACAGACTGATTTCATTCCGTAAGAACAGGTTATACTTCTAGGTGGCCCTAAAGTCATTTATCATTTAAGAGCCATGTGACTTGTTCTAGCCTGTTACTATGGTTCTGAAACTCTGCACTAAGGCACTGCAGCAAAATCACAGTGGTGCTAGAGAAGCAGAACAGTTAGGTGTTCTTAAGGGTGCTGGGAATTGGGAATGTTTGGGAACTCCTGGCCCATTACCATTATTCAACTGGTATTCCCGCTACAGAACACCCTTTTCTGGATTGGGATAACCTTGTTATTTTATCATGCAGTGTTTAATGGCCTTGACTAGGAGTTATCCAGGTTCTCTATGTGAATATATCCTTTTGTTTAGTTGGAAACTCCCACAATTTTGAGGATTTTTAAAAAATAAGATAAAATCTGAATTATTAGGGGAGTGCAAGAAAAAGGAATAGATTGGTACTCCCATTGTCCCCAGATCTGTTCATCTGTCCAGAATGAGCTACTTTGAACATAGAATAATAAGCGTTGGAAGGGACCTTGGAGGTCTTCTAGTCCAACCACCTGCTTGAGCAGGAGACCCTATATCATTCCAGACAAATGGTTGTCTAGTCTCTTTTTGAAAGCCTTCAGTGATGAAGCATTTACAATTTCTGAAGGCAAGCTATTCCATTGGTTGATTACTCTCATCATTAGAAAATTTCTCCTTAGTTCTAGGTTGCTTCTCTCCTTGATTAGTTTCCAACCATTGTTTCTTGTCTTGCCTTTTGGTCCTTTGGAGAACAGTAAAAGCCCCTCAAATATTGGAACAGTGTTATCATGTCCCCCCACCCCCTGATCCTTCTCTTCACTAGACTAGCCTTGGCCAGTTCCTGTAACCATTTTTCGTATGTTTTAGCCAGTGGTGGGATTCAAATAATTTAACCGGTTCGCCTGGAGTCAGATTGGCTGTCGTGGGAGGCATGGCCCATCCCCCTCCTCCAGCTCTGCTGCACATGTGGGATGAGGCTCCTGCGATGGCCAACCTGACTCTGGGCAAACAGGCTGTTAAATTACCCCGCCCCCCATTAAAGTGGATCCTGGGCATTGTGCTGCAATGGAGAAGTGGGCAACAGAACGGCCGGCACAACATAAAGGAGGAGGAGTAATGAGAAGAAAGAGGGAAAGTGGCCTGTTTCTCCATTGCAGTGCAGCGCAGCGCAGTGTCCAGGATCCCCTTTGATAGTTGGGTGGGTGGGTAATTTAACAACCAGTTTGTCCAAATCGGTGTGTTGCAGCTGAATCCCACCACTGGTTTTAGCCTCCAGTCCCTTAATCATCTTTGTTGCTCTTCTCTGCACCCTTTCCAGAGTTTTTTTTAACAATATTTTTAATTGTGGTGACCAGAGCTGGAGGCAGTATTCCAAGTGTGGTCTTACTACGGCTTTGTAAAACAGTACTATTACCTCCACCAGTACAGTACCTCTATTAATGCAGCCTGTTAAGGTAATTCCCCGTTAGGAGAATGAGTGCACACAGGGAGATGTGAGAGTGGTGAAGAATAACACACAACCAGCACACAGATACAGTGTATAGTAAAATGTAGGTTTTTACTTCTAGTAAATGGTTAAGCAAAGTTCAACAAACCGTCCAAGTCATACACGGTTATAGCAGTCAGTTTTCAGTCCAGGGATAATCCAATAACAAAGTCCAGTATCAAAAATAGTTCAGTAAAAGACTCACATCAAATCCAAGAATAATGACAATCAGCAACAGTCAATAGGGAAATGCAGGAACCAAAAACAGCAAACATCAGAACATCAACCAACTGGCAACTAGCAACACTCTGGGAAACCAGGTGTCTGGCTCTGTCTTATGGCTGTTTGAGGAACCACACCCAATTACAATTTTAGCATTCCCTTAAAGAAACAGTATTAAAATGTCTATCCTGGTTTATATATTTCCAACCCAACTGTTAGGTGACTTACATTCCTAACACAGCCTAGGATTGCGTTGGCTTTTTTGGCTTCTGCCACACACTGTAGTCTGCCAGGATTAGTTGGGCTATGGCCTTATATGTCCCTTTGCTCTCCTTCTGTAATTCAGCTAAAAATATTAACCCTCTCAGAAAAAACATTTCCTGAAATGAAATACAAATAGTCCACAACTTGTGACCACAATTGAACTCAACATTTCCATTGCTAAGCAAGACAGTTGTTAAGTGGATTTTGCCCCACTTTCCGACCTTTCTTTGCCAGTGTTGTTAATTGAATCAAAGCTGTTCTTAAGCTAGTTACACGGTAGTTAAGTGAATCTGGTTTCTCCATTGACTTTGTTTGTCAAAGGTTGATCACATGAGCCCTGCAACTATCATAGATATGGATCAGTTGCCAAGCGTCTGAATTCTGATCATGGAACCAGTGCAATGGTAGTTAAGTGTGAAAAAATGGTCATAGGTCATTATTTTCAGTGCCATTGTAACTTTGAACTGTCACTAAACGAATGGTTGTAAACTGAGGATTAGGTGTAATATTCAGCTTCCTTCAGTAAAGGGAATAACAGTGGCTTGTGGATTGCAGATGCTTGCAGCCTTTCTTCTAAAAGAAAACAGTTCCACAAAATAGCACCTCGGTCTGTATTAAGTTGGATGAACAGAATAATACTGCATACTTATGTGATACTCTGTTCAAAGGGTATTAATTACCTGAACTCACAGTATCTATTATCCATTATTATTGTATTACATGCTGGCATTAATGGAAAGCCTGATTAGAGTGATAAATAAGGAATGCTGTATAACTCATTGCCACAGTTTTATTCTTCCATGATGACAAATACTATGCAGGTGACAAGCTTGCCCAGACTTCTTCCTGGTTCAGAGGATGATGCTTCTTGAAATGTGGAGTGAAAAGTAATCATGATGGTGACAGAAGTCAGAATGAATTGGGGCTGTACATGCATATAACCGGTCCTGCTCCTTTTTAAAATTATTTATTTGTTTATATCCCACCTTACTTTTACAAAGAACTGAATATATCCAACATGTCTACCTCCATCTATTTTCCCCACAACAACCCTGTGAGATGGATTGGGCTGAGAAACTGAGTGGCCAAAATCACCACCTGGCTTTCATGGCTAAGGTGGAATTTGAACTCATGGCCTCCTGCTTACTGGCCAGTGCCTTAAAACCACTAGACCAACCTGGCTCTTGCCTCTGTTTAATTTGTGTTATTTGTGGGTGCCAATGTAATTTCTAGAAATAATTCATATTTATAGATTTGTGGGGTTATATAAGTCCCAGAAATTCCCAGATGATATGACCAGATTTGGAAAGGAATATTTACAGCAACTCAACATTGTAGTATTTAATTCCTTACTGAAATTGAGGATGGGAATAACAACCACCTTGTACATTTTCTGATTCACACAGATACTGATATTAATTTATTTCTTATAATAACCTCCTAATAAAGGGCACGAGAACCAACATCTTACTTTTTCATCTTGCTCTTTCAAACTAAATTGAATGTGACACATCTAGACCTCCCCTCAGTGGTACACAATGCATGTGTTTCGGTGCCCAAAATGGACAAGCTAAAAACATTCCTATTTCAATTTCACTTGTGTCTGTCATCTGAATTTATTCACAGTCCTGCTGAAAACAGTATATAGCAAGATAACCAACCCCCAAATGAAACAGAGCATGTAGCAATAATACTTCCATTTTAATGGTTGCTTCCAGCTACACTCAAGAGATCAGGCTTTCATCTAAAATCAGCCAGTGGAATATACTGTAGATGCATTTGTTTCTGTTCATTGGCATCCAGATACATTGTATTTTTTTTTAAAAAAAACCCAACTTTCTCCTTTTATTCAGAGGAAGAAATCAAAAGCATATGTGGATTTGTGCGTTAGTGTTAATTCTTTGGTTAGCATAAAGCAATAAGATCAGCTAGTTTTCCAATTGAAAAAGAATAATAGTTAAGGAGGCTAAACAAACGTCCTTTTAAAGATGATGCCTTGCAAATAATTTAAGATGCTTGAAAGATGCTTTTTAGCAACAGAAGCTGGAAGATCTTGCAGGGAATATCCATTTTTATTTACTAGAAAAACATGTTTATTTACTTTCCTCTAATATTTTCTGCATCCCCCTTTCCAGGACACATTTGAAGAGATTAAAAAAGGGGGGTTACATATGGTATAAACAGCCTGTAAAAAAGTTGTTGTTAGTTGCGAAGTCATGTCCAACCCATCATGACCTCATGGACAACGTTCCTCCAGGCTTTCCTGTCCCCTACCATCCCTACCATTTAAGCTCACACCGACTGCTTCAGTGACCCCACCCAGCCACCTCATTCTCTGCCGTCCCCTTCTTCTTTTGCCCTCAGCCGTTCCCAGCATTAGGCTCTTCTCCCATGAGCCCGTCTTTCTCATAAGGTGACCAAAGTATTTGAGTTTCATCTTCAGGATCTGATCTTCTAAAGAGCAGTCAAGGTAAAAAAGTATATGCTAGCATATAAGGTAACAAATACTATTATTCTATCCTTTAGGACTTCCATGGTTTTGGACCTATGTGTTTTATATTAAAAAATATTCCAAATTTGAAATGTGGGGAAGCTTCTTGGAGGAGAATGGGGAACCTCTGAAGAACACATTCCTTTATTAAGCTACATCTCTGGATACAAAGATGTGTTTTATTTGGAAAAGGAAAATATAGGAAAAACAAGGGAAAATAACAACCATGCAGAATTCAAAGGAAAATAGATATCAATATTCCTCAACTTATGATTGTAATTGAGCTCATAATTATGATTGTAAGTTGTAAAGGTTCTTAAGCAGGTCATCCATCATGTGTCTGCGCCCAATTTTATGATCTTTTGTGGCAGTTGTTAAGGAAACCTATTGTTTGCTATATTCTCTATAGTTTACAGCAAAAGCATAATAAATTGAGGTCACGTGACTGTGGAATGTTGCAAGTGGCCATAAATTAGGCCAATGTCTGAGATCTCAAATTTAGTCATTTGATTGCAGCATGGTGGTGGTGGCTAGATGTATTTTTTGTATTCATTTTTTCATTTATTTGTATCTCACCTTCATTATTTTCACAAATAATTCAAGGTAGCAAACATATCCAACACACTTTCCTCCTCCAATTTTCCCACCAAAACCACTCTGTGAGGTGAATTGGGTTGAAAGTCCAAGGTTATCCAGTTGGCTTTCATGGCTTAAGGCAGAACTTGAACTCATGGTCTCCCGCTTTTAGCCCTGGTGCCTTAACCCAAATTGGCTCTCTCAGATCCATGCAGAAAATCAGAAACTATCTAGTGACTAAAGTCATATTCCTAAATACCCTTAGAGTACAAGGTCTAGTTTTTTCCAATTGTGCCCTTGGATATAAAGCCTTCTCTGACGAGGCTTTCTGAGGAAACAAGAGCTAGCAGGATTTCCTCACAGACGGTCAATTTACCAGATGCTTTAGGGGGCGCTGTTGTACTGAATTTAAAAGCTAGGAGCTTGGTCAAAGCTGCTCCTCTGCTTCCTGACCACAGACCAGGCAACTTGTATGTTTGATTTCATACAGTCTCTTTTCCCAAGATTATTCTTCCCATAAGTCTTTTTTCAGCAATTCTCTTGAGGAAAGTGCCTTAAAGAACAGAGATTATTTGCTCAGCAAAAGAACCAAGAACAAAAAATAAGAAAAGAAAAATAAACATCCAGACCCAAGTCCATATTATGGGTTACTTAGCAGTTTTTTTTTAATGTGTAAACTTTCCTTGCTCTTAATTTTGAATTTCTATAGTCATTGTGCTGTCCAGACAGTATATAGTTAATTGGGAATTAAGATAGTTAAGTTAGAATTGGGAGCTGTCTCCTTAAGGGAATGCTTCATGGTAAATGTAGTTAAGGCATCATGGGAAATGTAGTCTATGTCATGTGGTCACATCTGTAATCCTGATTGGTCACAGAATTGACCCTTGGCTGGGTTGGGGGAAGCCCTTAGTTCTCTTTCCTTGCCTGGATCGAGCAGCATGCTGGATCTCTCTGATCCATCATTACGGGATGAAGAGAACTGTCTTTTTACACTATGAATTCAGCTGTGCAAAGAATTGGACACTAGGTGAATCACAAGCTCCTCATAAAGCACTCTGAGGAGAACCACAAACCGTCTACAACACATGCCCTTGAACCAGAACGCCATGCCTACGAGGATGCTGACAGCAACAAGCCTCCAGTCGTTCTGCATCCAGACTCTGAGCCACCACAGCAGACAACCCATAACCCTCCCTCGGCCAAGCAGCCTCAGTGTGCTATAGAGGCATCCCTGGAACCAGTGACGAGTGACAATTGCATGGCAGTGTGCGATAACACACTATCCCCTCGTTCGTGGCATCAGATCTGCTTAGCCAATGTCTACCCTGATGGACGCCCAGAAGAAGCAGTGAAGAGGTATGTAATAGTAAATAATCAGAGCACTCGCTCGCTAGCCAGATCCACATTCTTCGACCTCTTCGCTGTTCCAAAGGAAGAAGTGGGCTTCACGATATCAACGTGCACCGTACCACGAAGCACAGAGGAGAGTTACTGGACTCTGTATAGAGTCATTAGATGGGAGTTCCTGGTTCCCACTGCCACCTGTGTCGGAATGGGATGGGATACCAGATGACTGCAGCCAGATTGCAACATCAGAGGTAGCAAGCAACATACCTCACCTGAAGCACATGGCTCATCACTTTCCTGCTCTAGATCCGGTAGCCAAGATTCTGTTCTTATTGGGAGGAGATGTACCTGATGCTTTCATTCACACTGAAGTAGTCAAAGGCCCCAAAGGCTCCCCATTTGCCTTCAAGACAGCACTAAGATAGGGAATCACAGGGATAGTTTGCATCGATCGGCTGTAGGCCCCATCCCAGGCAAATGTCTTTGCAACATCTATCCCAAAAGCTTGCCAACACCCCTTGGAACCACTGGAAGCAAGAGTATCTGTCCACCCTACAAGGCTGCCAGAAGCGACCAGCAAACTTTCACCAAGAAGCTCTACACCAGACTGGTTACCAACCTAGTGTTGCTGCAGAGAAAGGCTGAATTTGAAGATTGAACGTCAAGCTTTGCATGCTTTGTATCTACCTCATTGCATTGTTTGATGATATATTACTGTTTATCTTAGTTGTTTACTTTAGTTGATCTTTAGTTGGTAGTGGAACTTATAATTCCGGGGGGTGGGGAGAAGTATGCTGTCCAGACAGTATATAGTTAATTGAGAATTAAGATAGTTAAGTTAGAATTGGGAGCTGTCCCCTTAAGGGAATGCATCATGGGAAATGTAGTTAAGGCATCATGGGAAATGTAGTCCATGTCATGTGGTCACATCTGTAATCCTGATTGGTCACTGAATTGACCCTTGGTTGGGTTGGGGGAAGCCCTTTGTTCCCTTTCCTTGCCTGGATCAAGCAGCACGCTGGATCTCTCTGCTCCATCGTTATTGGTTGAAGAGAACTGTCTTTTTACACTATGAAGTCAGCTGTGCAAAGAATTGGACATTAGATGAGTCTTGATGTAACTGTGAATCACATCTTGAGAATGCCTTGTGATCCAGTAAAGAAACTTTGTATGGAAGCCTTTGTAGAGTTTAATCTGTCTGTCTTTATATTCAGCCAGTAATTAAAAGACTGAACAGTTGTCTCTTTCCTGTTTTTTTCTACTCAGTGCCATCTTCCAGGTGAAACGCCTGGTTCCCCATTGTAGCATTAAGTCAATAAGAGACAAGTTTTTAGTTTGATCAAGCAAATGCCTGATAAGCTTTTATTTTGCAATAGCAGGTTGTCAAAACAGCCTGGAGGTTTATCATGGAGTATCTGGAGTATCTATCTGGAGCCTGGAGTATCTATCATGCTGTTTGGCTGCATTCAGTTTGATTGTGTCAGTGGGTCTATCAGTGTTCCAAGTCTAGCCAAATGCACTTCTCCATGAACTATGACAGATACGTTTCCACATGTTATCTCTTGGGCAACAGATCTTATGAATGAGAGGAACTTGTTCTAATCTATGGTATATAATTTACTTCCCTACCACCCTTATGTTGGGAAACACTTAATGAGACATAAAAACCTTCACTTGGTAGCAATAATAGAAAAATCACTCTGAAACATTCAACCCACAATTAAAAAAGAAACAATTTATGAGACACACTTGAGGAAATATTTAAATTCTTTTGATGAAAGCCAAGGAAGGCTCGCCAATTGCAGCTCTCAAGGGAGAACAATCCACAGCTAGAGAGGCACACAGGAGAAGAGCTCCTTCCCAGGTGTCGGGCAAAGAGTCTTCAGTGAGTTCTCCCCCATCAAGCCTCTCTTACAGATCTTAGTGTCTGGATAGGTCTATGGAAAGACAACTAGCACTTTAACTCAGCCAGGTTTTAGACCTACTTTAGATATACAGGTAATCCTTGAATTATGACCACAATTGAGCCCAAAATTTAAGTTGTTAAGATCAATTTCTTAAGTGAGTTTTACCCCATTTTATGATTTGTCTTGCCACATTTGTTAAGTGAATCACTGCAATTGTTAAATTAGTAAAACTATTATTAAATAAATCTGGTTTTCCTATTGACTTTGCTCATCATGACCCCAGGACACTGTAACTGTCACAAATATGAACCTGTAAATCACATGACCATGGGGATTTTGCAAGTGGTCATAAGTGTGTTGTAAGTCGAAGACTACCCGCACTGGGAGGGAATAATGAAGTACTTCTGGTGAATTTCAAATAATATTTCAATAGCCCTTTTGGGATTATAACTAGTTTCCTACCATGGAGGAAACTAGTTATACTCACTTCTTGTCTTCCTTCACAACACTTTAAATTTAACTGCCTATTTCCATGATTGTGCACATGTATTATCAGCCCAAATGTACACAAATGTACTCAAATCAGCCCAAATGTAGATAAAAGTAAGGTTTTACATGTAGGTAAGAAAAATCAACTGTACAGGTACAGACTAGATGAAACTTGGCTTAGTGCCAGTAAATGTGAGAGGGATCTTGAGTCCTAGTGGATGATCACTTAAAAATGAGCCAATGGTATGCTGCTGCAACAGCCAAAAAAGCCAACACAATCCTAGGCTGCATTAACAGAGAGATGGAATCAAGATCACGTGAATTATTACCTTAATATCACTTTATAAAGCCATAGTAAGATGACACTTGGAATACTGCATGCAGTTTTGGTCACCACAATATAAAAAAGATGTTGAGACTCTGGAAAGAGTATTGGGAAGAGTAGCAAATATGATTAGGGGACTGGAGTTGAAAACAAATGTAAAGAACGGCTGCAGGAACTGGGTATGTCTAGTCTATCGAAAAGAAGGACTAGGGGAGATATGATAGCAGTGGTCCAATATTTGAGGAGCTGTCACAAAGATCAGGGGGTCAGACTATTTTCCAAAGCACCTGGAGATAAGACAAGAAACAATGAGGAGAGAAGCAACCTAGGACTAAGGAGAAATTTCCTAATAGAACAACCAGTGCAATGGCTTTTCAGAAATTGTGGGTGCCCCAATATTGGAGGCTTTCAAGAAGAGATTGGACAGCCATTTGTCGGAAATGGTATAGGGTCCCCACTTGAGCAGAGATTTGGACTCGGTGACCTCCAACTTCTCCCTCGAGCTGCTCGGATCATCCAGAGAGTGGGAGGTGCTCCAGTCTGCCTCTGTGTAGGCTGAGCTTAATCATTAGGGAATGCTCCGCCCTCTGTCACATGGTCCCTTGTAGCCTCCCAGTTTATGCCCAGCCTTTGCAGAGTTAGGCTGTGTGTTTTGATTGTGCTTCCCGCTCTTTGGCTGATTCAAGCAGGATAATATTTCAGTTCAGGTTTGATTTAAGCTTATTATTTCCTTAGCCTCTGCGCATCTGGGGGTGTCTTGAGACTTAGGGGTGTGCATTTTTTGCCCCCAGGGGGCTGGGTGGGCAGCTTAGCAGCACTTAGCGCTAACACCCCCCCCACCCCCCCGCTCTCTGCCGTTTATTTCTTTCTTTCCTGCCTTGCTGTCCTGGTGCCTTTCTAAGGTCTGGAGCCTTTTTTATTCTGGTTTTCCCCCCACTAACGCCAATTTCAGCGTCCTCGCCCTCGTGGCTTGCAGGACGCACCCACCCTGAGCCGCCCGCTTTGCCTTTCACTTTCGATTTCCAGGGGACCACCATTTTGGGCGCCGCCTCGTGGCCGGGCGACGTTTTGCAGGCCTCCTATTGCTGCGACGTTCTGCTGGCCCTAGGCTTAGGCTCCCAGGCCTAGTAGGGCTGATCTCTCTATCTCCCTCTCCCAGAGGGGAAAAAGAAAGCTGTTCTTTACTCTTTACTCTGTTAATTGTTGGTGTAAGTGTTGGCTTCCGCAGCAGATCTCAGGGTGGGGAATTAGAAAAGCAGCCACTCCCTCCCTGAGGGGGGGCAAGCTGCCTGAGGCCTTGTATTGCTGGCGTTGATTTGGCTGATTGGCTTCTCTTCCTTTTACCAACTGCCAGGTTGTTATTCAGTCTAATACAGAATATCTTCATATTTCCTTACATTGGTAATCCAATCTCATTCAATTGGCATTTTTTCTCTCTCAGATTTGCTTAGAGAGACCTAGCTTCCATCACTGTCGCTGCAGTGTGTTTTCCTGGATCCTTATCCTGGTGGGATATAATTGTACATTAAAAGTTGATATCTGTGGCAGTTTTTTTTAATTTTTTTTTCCTTTTTTGGTCATATTTTCAGATTATTCATTGCAAATTCCAAAAGGGGGTGCGGGCCAGTTTCTGGATACCCGGCCTTACCCAGGTCGTATCCTAGGCGTGCCAACCGCCTGTACACACACACATATATATATATTTCTATATATTCATTTTGATACTTCTGTTGTTTTACCATGGCAGATGATAACCCTAACTCCCACCATTCTTTGAAGGCAAAATCTAAGTCCCATCATGTGCGCAGACAGGCTAAGGAAACCTCCCAGGAGACTTCTAAGGCCTCTCAAAGGGACGCCTTAAGGCGTCATAAGGCACTAGAGAGGGAGTTCGATAGGCGCTCTAGGGTGACTCAACCATCACCCCCAGCCGCCCCTTCTACTTCCAGGCACCCCCTCCAGTTTGTTCCCCTCTCTCCAGGCACAGCTCATCCCAGGAGTCTCACGCCCCTGGACCAGCTACCAGCCGGATGCCTGAGGCAACCTTCACTCCCATGGCCGCTGGCCTGAGACAGGAGGACCCACCCACGATCGAGATGCCTGAGTACATGAGAACTTGGATGGAGCAGGCTATTCGACAGGGGATAGCTCAAGGCATGCAGCAGATGGCCGGATCAAGCCTTCCTCAGATGGTTCCCGCGCAAGAACCGGTGCCAACTAGGTCCATGCCCACCCTGGACCCTGCTCCTGGTCAGGTACCCTCCCGGGGGGCCAGCCCTCTTCCAGAAAGGGAACCGGAGGAGGGAATGGAAATTTTAGACCAATACAGGGAGGAGGAGGAGCACCTTGAATGGGGATCCACCTTCCATGGGGAACCCTTTTCAGATTTAGACCCGATGGAAGCAGAGTTGTCGGAGGACGAGGGCCTTACCCCCGACCAGCCTTCCTTTGTGGGGTTATTCAAGCCCCACATGTTTAAGTCCATCTTGTTTAAGGCCAAGAACACCTCGGGCCTGGCCACTCAACTTCCCCCTGTCCCCCACTCCTCTGGGGAGGAACCGGAGGACGCAATGTTCAAACAGCCCGTGGTGGCCGAGGATGTGATTCCCGCTCCTCCCATTTTCCACGATCTGGTTTCCAACCAACTGGGTTTACGGGGCTCCTCCGGCCCCATCCACACAGGATAAGAGGTTCTTTAACCTCGAACCGGGTTTCTGCTCCCTCCTCAATACCCCGGAGGTGGACGAGCCCATTGTTGGTCTCGCCTCTTCCTCCTCCCGAGTGACCCCCTGGAGGCCCTCAAACCCGAGGATAGGAGGTCTGAATTGGCCTTGCGTCGGGCTCATCTAGCCGACGCCTGGGCAATTAGATCGGCCACCGCAGCCTCCTTCTTTACCAGGTCCTCTATCCGGTGGCTCCGTCAACTGAAGGCCCACATCCCTCCATCCAATACACGGGCGCTGCAGGACATAGCCAAAATCACAGCGGCAGCAGAGTTCTCAGCTGACGCCATGTACCATTCGGTTAAATTCGCCTCCCGGGCGTTAGCATCCCAGGTCACTGCACGCCGCCTGCTCTGGCTCAAACCATGGCAGGCGGACATGAAGAACAAGGTCAAGCTGGCCTCCGCCCCCATTAAAGGGGAGAAGCTCTTTGGGCCTGCCCTGGACCCTCTCTTGGCCGAAACTAGGGGAAAGAAGAAATTCCTTCCTCCTCTTTTTCGGAGGCCTGACTCCCGAGCCCCTCAGCCCTTTCGAAGAGGATCCTCCCGGTCCTTCTACCAGTCCCCTTTCCCCCCAGGTACCCGAGACCTCCTCGTATAGAGCATCATATTCCCAGGATCGTTCCGACCCGAGCGATCGAAATAGGAGGGCGGAGGATTTAAGCGTCCCTTCAGGGGTTCCGGGGAGACCCTTCCGGCGCTCCAAATGAATCCTGTCTTTTTCCCCCCATTGGTGGTCGGCTGAGGCATTTTGCCGACCTGTGGGATTCTACCACTTCCAACAAATGGGTCAGGGACTCCATCAGGTTTGGACTCGCTCTGGAGTTCAACTCTCAACCTCCCGAGTTCTTCATGTCATCTCCCCCCTCTAGGGACCCCTCCAAATGCAAATTAATGGATGTGGCCATCCATCACTTACTCTCCATCCAGGCCATCCAGCCAGTTCCCCCCTCTCAGCGAGGGCAGGGTTTCTATTCCCACCTCTTCGTGGTTCCCAAGTCCTCGGGGGATGGAGGCTATCCTGGACCTCAAACGGCTCAACCGCTTCCTAAACCCCGCAAATTCAAAATGCACACCCTCCAATCCATTTTGGAGGGTACCAGGCAAGGAGATTGGCTATCTTCTATAGACCTCTCTGAGGCATACCTCCACATCCCAATTCGGCCTTCACACTCTAAATTTCTTAGATTCTGTTACAATCACCACCATTTTCAGTATGTGGCCCTTCCCTTTGGGTTAGCCTCCGCTCCCAGAGTTTTCACTAAGATCCTCGCGGCCCTGGCAGCTCGGCAAGGGACTGCCCGGTCCGTCTCCACTGCTATCTGGATGATATCCTCATCCTGTCCCGTTCACAATCCCAAGCAGAGCTGGACACCAAGACTACTCTCTCCGCCCTCCACGCCCATGGTTTCCTGGTCAACCAAAAAAAGAGCCAACTGGTCCCTTCTACCCGAATTGCCCACTTGGGGGCCATCATTGACACGGTGCAGGAAAAAGTGTTCCTTTCCCCGGAAAGGCTCCAGAGTATTCGAAATTCAATTCAGGTTATTCGCCGATCAAAGAGGGCTTCTCTGTTAGATTTATCTAAATTACTGGGAAAAATGGTTTCATGCATCTCTATTATTCCTTGGGCCCGTCTTCATACCAGGTCCCTGCAGTGGCTCCTGCTTCCGTTTCAAAGGTCCGGCAGAAGCAACTCAAAATCCTCCATCAAGGTACCTCCAAAGGTCCTCTCGTCTCTCCTCTGGTGGACCAACCCTGCCATCAACAGGGGTCATCTCTTCAAAGATCCCCAGCGTCTCGTCATCACCACAGATGCCAGCCTGAGCGGCTGGGCGCTCACTTCCAGTCCCTTACAACACAGGGCAAATGGTCCCATGCAGAGCGGGCCTGCAGCATAAACTGGCTGGAGCTCCACGCCATCCACCTGGCCCTGCGCCACTTCCTGCCTCAGGTACGGTGGGCAGCACGTCCTTATTCTCATGGACAATGTTACCGCCAAGGCCCATGTCAACAGGCAAGGCGGGACCCAGTCTATTCGGTTGATGAGAGAGGCCGAGAGACTCTGCCGTTGGGCAGAGCGTCACCTCCTCTCGATCAAAGCAGAACACATTTCGGGGCCTCAAACACCCGGCGGACTGGTTAAGCAGGGCCACCGTGGACCAGTCCAGTGGCGCATTCATCCATCCCTTTTCAGGGAGCGACCATGATCTTCGGTCTCCCGTTAGTGGACCTCTTTGCATCCCCCTGCAACACCCAGCTCCCTCGGTTCTTCTCCAGATTCCCTTCCCCTGGGGCCGAGAATCACGACGCACATCGCTGTCCGTGGCCCCCCGGACTCCTGTATGCCTTCCCCCCATTAGCTTTGCTTCCCAGGGTCATTCAGAAACTGATCCAGGAGAAGGCAGATCTGATTTTGGTGGCCCCCTATTGGCCCAGGCGACCATGGTTTGCAGACCTCCGCAACCTCTCGGTGTCTCCTCGTGGAGAATCCCTCCGGACAGGATCTCCCTGTCTCAGGGGCCCATTCAACATCTGGAGCCCCAATGGCTCCAACTACACCGTGTGGAGGTTGAGCGGGAAAAGTTGAGGAAGGAGAATTTATCTGACCAGGTCATTAACACGATCCTGGCCGCCAGACGGCCTTCAACCAATAGGATATATGATGCCACCTGGGTCAGCTTCTGCAGGTGGTGCCATTCATCCATGGTCAACCTGCTCTTGCCTTCGGTGGCCCAGATTCTGAATTTTCTCCAGGATGGGCTCAAAAAAGGTCTCTCACCTAATACCCTGAGACGCCAGGTAGCGGCCCTCTCAACTGTCGTCTCCGGCGACAATCTGGGTCCCCTCTCTCACCATCCCCATATCAGGGCCTTCCTAAGGGGGGCTACTAACCTCTGTCCCCCTGTTGTGCACCGGTACCCCACTTGGGACCTTAACAAGGTCCTGGTGGCCCTCACCAAACCTCCTTTCGAACCCATTAGAGAATCCTCTCTCCAAATTTTGACCTTTAAGGTAGTATTCCTGGTGGCAATTACCTCGGCTCGCCGAATTTCAGAGATTGCTGCCTTTTCGGTGAGAAAGGACCTCTGTATCTTCCATTCCGATCGGGTGGTTCTACGCCCTGACCCGATCTTCTTGCCCAAGGTCAATTCAGCCTTCCACAGGGCTCAGGAGCTTACACTCCCGAACTTTTGTCCCAATCCTTCGCGGGAAAGGGAGAAACGATGGCACACCCTAGATGTCAGGCGGGCCCTCCGCATATACATTAACCGCACACAACCCTTTAGAAGGTCAGAGTCTTTATTTCTCTCCTTCCAGCCCAAGTCCTTAGGCCACAAGGTGTCCCCTTCCACCATCGGGCGATGGATCAGAGCCACCATCGCCAAGGCTTATTCGTCTCAGGCCTTGCCAGTTCCCAGTGGGGTTACGGTGCATTCCACCAGGAGTGCGGCCACCTCTGTGGCCTGGGCCACCCAGGCTCCAATCTCAGACATCTGTCGGGCCGCCACTTGGGCTTCCCCCTCCCCTTTCATTAGGCACTATAAGATTGACATCTTTGCGTCAGCTGAGGCCTCGTTTGGTAGACGAGTCCTCCAGCGGGTCATCGAGGACCCAGGGGAGCTTCCACCCCAGATGGATTCCCTCCCGTAGGACAGCCAAGCTTTGGTATGTCCCACTCTCTGGATGATCCGAGCAGCTCGAGGGAGAATGGGCGTTGGTCTTACCTGACACGCCATTTCTAGTCGAGCTGTGAGGATCATCCAGCCCCACCCTTTTTATTTATTTATTTTTTTCCGTCTGGGGGAACCTTGTTTCAGGCAATGATACTTTAGGTCTAGTTAGATGAGAGTTAGACGACTTTCCTCCTCTCTCGACTTCGCATAAACTGGGAGGCTACAAGGGACCATGTGACAGAGGGCGGAGCGTTCCCTAATGATTAAGCCCAGCCTACACAGAGGCAGACTGGAGCACCTCCCACTCTCTGGATGATCCTCGCAGCTCGACTAGAAATGGCGTGTCAGGTAAGACCAACGCCCATTCCCTTCCAACTCTATTATTCTGAATTCTGTATTTCATTCTATTCAAATAATTCCACGGCAGGGTGAAGGTCTCTTGTTTGAAGGTTATGGACTATAATCTAGCATCCTGGTCCAGTGTGGGTTGGCAGATACTGTAGATGGGTGGGGTGTTTTTTTTTGCTTCCCAGTCTAGGTCTGAATGGGATCAATTGGCCCAAAATTACCCCATCAGCTTCCAGGCCTAAGAGAGAACTAGAATCTTGGTCTTCCTGCTCCTAGTCTAGGACCTTAATCACTATCTCATACTGCCAAACACATTTAGAACTTGTTAAGGATAGAAAACACTGGCTTCAGGCAACAGTGGATAATTTCTTGGACTTGCCCGGCAAGGTGAGGATTGGTTACTGAAGAGAACTGAAGCCAGTGACAATCAGGACAACCTCCTATTTCTCCTTCCTTCCTTCCCATGCAAGAGCCATTGGGTAAGGGACGGGTGGTTTTGTAAAAGGACTGAATTGATTGCATGTATAATCTTTTTAAAATGAAAAAAGACTAATTTGAACTGGGAATTTTAACAGCCCAGCTATTATTTTGCATTACAGTTGTAAGGCAAGTAGAAAAACCATAGGCATAAAAAAGGTTTAATTTCAACAAGTAGATTCTCAGGTAAGGGGCAAGGATTACAGTTAGGATGGCAAGTTCAGCCCTGGACATTATAAGGATTCTCTGTTTAATGAGGAAAGACAGTGGCATTTGACAATCCCGACAATCTATTTAAAAAAAAAATGTATCAGAAGAGAGAACCAGTTTGCTATAGTGATTAAGGTATCAGGCTAAATGGGAAGATGAAGAGTTCTAGTCCTGCCTGAGCAGAGGTGGTATTCAGGAGATTCTGACCAATTCTGGAGAACCGGTAGCGGAAATTTTGAGTAGTTTGGAAAACCAGCAAATCCCACCTCTGACTGGCCCTGCCTCCATCTCTTCTCTGCCTCTTGAGTCCCTGCTGATCGGCTGGGTCTTCTTTTGTTGCCCTGCACAGCAGAACGGAGCTGGAAAGCAGGTTAGTGGGGGGCAGGAATGGAGATTTTGCAGTATCCTTCCCCTGCCATGCCCACCAAGCCATGCCCACCAAGCCACGCCCACAGAACCGGTAGTAAAAAATTTTTTGAATCCCACCACTGTGCCCGAGGCATAAAAAGAACACAGTGGTCTTGGGCTAGTAACTCTCTGTCAACCCAAGGAAGGAGGAAAGGGAAAAATCTTGCCAAAAAAACTGCTGGTCAGACAGCTGTAGGAGTTAACACTGACTCAACAGCACCAAAATAAAAACAAAGCATCCCCTCTGCCAAATAAAATGCAATGATAAAATGAAATAAAATGACAGGGAACTCAATTTTTCAATTAATTGTTAAAAATGGAACATTCAAAAGTACAAAGGCAATTTAGATGCTTTTAAAGGAAAACGAATGGATATCATGCATGGTAGCAGAAGACAGCACCCAAGGCTTTGCAGACAGCTTCTATCCAAAGTTTAAACCAGATATTCTTCCAGAGGGAATCATGAAAGTGCTATGAGAAGCTAATTAATTTAATTAAAAGCTTCTGTGTAATTCTGGGCTTGGCTCCTTCTAGGCAGGCTTCTGTGAGGCAAGTAATTTTACTATGTCTACCTTGGGAATGACTGACAGATGTAAGTTAGAGCTACCTGCCGTTGAAGGAGATCACCTTGTCTCTTGCGCCTTGGCAAAAAATCAATAGGCAAAAATACTTTTAGTCCATAGCAGCGCTTAAAGCATCAATTCATTGATACAGCTGGTGGTGGGCAATCCAGTTACCATAGAGTGCAAAGAAAAATGTAGGAAAGAGTTTTTTAGAGAGGTGCATATCTCAAATTTTAACACAAAAAGATGGTATGTTCCACTAACCAAAATATTTAGAAGCCTTGTGTAGATGTCACATAATACATAAGACCGCGACTGTGTGTGGCTTTGATCCATGCTTACCCTGTTGGAGGGGTCCTTAAAGGGCCGGATTCATCTGACCCACCTTGTAGAGGTTGGGGGAAGAGGGGGAGACTGCCAGCTGGGTTGAGGGGAGCCACATCTCCCCTCCCTGGGTTGGTAAACTCCCCTAGAAGACAGGGAGAAGCAGCAGTCTTTAATGGCTGCCCTGAAGTCGGGAAGCTGCCAAGACACAAGTTCGTGCTGGAGAGTGAAAGTGGTGAGCAGTGTGTAACTGGATAAAAGACTTTGAATATTCTTTTTGATAACCCTGAAAAAGTGGGAAGAAGGAGCCCTTGTTTGGAAGAGTGGTAGCGGCAAATGAGAAAGAAGAGGAAAATATAAGGTAAAGAAAAAAATGGAAATAAAAGAATTATATGTAATTAGAGACTAAATTTTGAACAACATACAGAATTGGACATTAATCAGGCATTAGATAAAATGCTGGACTTATTTGGAATTGATAAAATTTAATATTAATACTATGGAAAAGTGAATTAAAAATAAAAGAATTCTAAGAAAGTAATATAGACCACCACCTAAGGGTTAAAGATTTCCTTCTTTTATGTTTATATGGAAAATTATTGGTCGTATAAGCAAGATCCCCAGAAGCTTTATAAAAAAAAAGAAGAGTGGGATTACAGTAAAATATAAAAGAATGCAATACTTCGGGACTGTTGGAGGTTGATTGTGACAAGAAAACAGAAGAAAGAGAAAGTGAGATAAACAGAGACTTTTGACAAGGACTATTACAGAAAAACTTGACTTTTAATAAAAACCAAAGAAATGGAAGAAATAAGCAAAGAATTTAAGTCAGAGCTCCAAACTGTGAGAGAGATGTTTAAAGAATGAGACTGGTGGAGATAATGCTGAGTAAAGTAATGGCATCACAGCTTGCAGAAGAACAAAGGAAGCTCAGAGAGGATGAATTAAAAGAGGAAAATAACAGCCTTGATGAGTATGAAGAACAAGGACCATTGTCAAAAGACATAAAATGACTTAAAACAGAGACATCGACAACAGAGACAGCAAATAAAAGAGATAAGACACCCAAGACTAAGAAGAAGAAGAAGGGAATATGTAAGAAGAAACCCCAAAAAAGAGAACTGAAAAGTGTGTGTGTGTGGGGGGGGAACATGGCTGACAGGCAGAGGGAAATAAAAATAAAACTAGAAGGAAAAAAGAAGAAAGATTGCGGAAACTTAGAAAAGGAAAAGCTAGCCAAAATTAAAAGGAATGATAAAGTTATGAGTTTTAGAGATAAGGGTTAGGGATTGTACAAGGGAGATACCACCTGGGAATGTATATTGGTATTTAGTTTCAAACTTGCTGGAAATTATTCTAGGATTATATAACTATATATATAACTATATATATATAACTATATAACTATATAACTCTCTTCTCTCTCTCTCTCTCTCTCTCTCTCTCTCTCTCTCTCTCTCTCTCTCTCTCTCTATATATATATATATATATATATATATATATATATATATATATATATATAACTATGTACATAACTATATATATGGTATTCAGCTTTGTTGGGTATTTTCCCGTCATTATAGTTGTGCTTTTAAAGTTGTAGTAACGTTTCGGCAGAATCTCATCTGCCATCATCAGGCTTCTGTATTGTGTTCATCTGATGATGGCAGATGAGATTCTGCCAACTTGCTACAACTTTAAAAGCACAACTATAATGACGATGAAACTCAACAAAGCTGAATACCATACATGTAAGTACCTGTGAAAACTTAAGAAAACTATATATATCTATAACTATATAACTATAACTATATAACTATAACTATATAACTATCTGTATAACTGTAACTGTAACTGTAACTGTAACTGTAACTATAACTGTAACTGTAACTGTAACTGTAACTAACTATAAATAAACTATAACTGTAACTGTAACTATAACTATATATATATAACTACATATATATAACTACATATATATAACTACATATATATATATAACTATATATATAACTATATATATAACTGTATATAAATTATCCTGTTATGAACCCTTACATTGGAGGATTAAAACAGGGGAATGGAAATGTATTAAATATATAGATAAATTGTGGATAAATGGTAAGGAAGAAAAATTTGATTATTAATGATTATAAGAAAAGTGAAATGTATTAAAATATATAATTTTTGGCTAAGTAGAAAGGAAAAAAATATGATTGTTAATGATTAAAAGAAAAGTGAAGATGAAATGAGATATATTAAGAAGTCATTTTAGCGATTTCGGGTGGGTACCTTAAAATATATATGTTTTAAAATATACAGTTGATTATTTAATGTTAATATGTTTAAAGTTGGGGAATGAATTATTAAATTAGATAGACTGAGGGGATATACCATGTGGATCCTAAATATTTTGGTTTTGTCTTATTTTTGCTCTTTTTAGATTGTTTATTATATAATTGGCTTAGGAAAAATTAAGGATAATAATGATGTGTAATGTTAAATAAAATAGGTGGTAAGCTAAAAATGGAAATAATAGGGGATAAAGAACTGGGAATCTATATGTGGATGAAATGATATTGATATTGAATTAATGAATTGAAATATGAAATGGAAACTTATTTAAAGATGAGTGAAATGGATGATATGAGATGATATTATATAAGATTGGTGGAAATAAAAGTATGATTATGTACAAATGTTACAATCTGGAACCACATTGCCCAAGTAAAGAGTTGTGTAAAAATTAAAAAATTAAAAACTTTTTTGAAAAAAAATTGCAGACTTTCTCTAACCTTAATTTCAACAGTTTTGTGTTTGACATTTTTGGGAGGATGTTCATTCATTGCCACTGCAGTGGGAAAAATGAGAACCAAGTAGAAAGGTCAAGAGCTGATTACATCCCTGCCCCACAGGAAGCTGCCCAGCAGAAGGAAATGAATGGGAAAGTCCTTAAAATTGCTCTGGGAAAATGGTGATTACTCAGACATCTCAAATAACTTGTATTATTGATATCAAAGAGAATTTTTTCCCAAGGCGACAACTTCACCCCAGTTATATCTTCCCTGTTTCCACAGGGATATATCCCAAACAACTCTCTGTGCCCGAGAGGTAAATGAATGGAAGGCCAATCCTAGAAGGAGCAGATTTTATGGGTTGATGATGATAATAATAAGGTTGACTGTGCGACCAACCATAATAATAAAAGAAATACTTCACCTTTCTGCTTACATCAGCATAGAAGCACTTAAGGAGTCTTGCACAATGAAACAAAATACAGTTGTTGACTTGAACAAATCTTGTGAGTTGAACAGTAGTAGCTGTGGTCTCCCTGTTAATTATGCAGCTATAACGTCAAGTCTTTAAGCAGCCAATTATAGCACAATTTAAGTGCAGGTAGTAAGAATCAGAGGCAGCAATTTAAAAGAAACTGTGTGTGGAAGAGTCTAAAGGCTATTGATGCCATTAAAGTGGGCACAACCATGGTTTCCTTGAGTTAGAAACAGGGACACTTCATGTTGGTTGGTTTACAGTAAAATCCCAAATGAAGGGTTATGTGGTATCCTTCTTACCCTGCTGTACAACCACTGAAATTAATGCTGTCATCAACATTAAGCCACATGATTTCTGGGAATCACATGTTGCATCCTCCCTGAAGAATGCCTTCAGAGTTGCAATGTTCATTTGCATTAAACTCCTACACCAGCCTTTTTCAACCTCCCAAGCTTCAGATTGGCTGAGAATTGTGACAATTGCAGATCCACACATCTGAAAAGTCTCCCAGCATTGTAAGCACCAGGTCTATAAAGCTCTTTTGTTTAGGCTGCTTGGCCATTCAATTAAATATTTGCTTATTCAATACCTATTGAATGCTTTCTTCCCTTCCATCAAGATCTCAGACATGTAGTTATACAACTATGGCTATATAATTACCAGAAACAAACCAGGAGATTCTCTACAATTGTGTTTTTTAAAAATGTGGTCTGAGGACCCCTATGAGTTGTCCAAGATCCTTTCCAATCTGAAAAATCTTTTTTTTAACTAGATATGGAAGATATTTGCAAAAATTTAAAATAACACTCTTATTATTTTTATTTGTTCTAAAATATAGGTTTTTAATCATGAAAAATATTTATGTTAATATCTAATGGACTTAATATTGTTATTAGGAAAGCATCAAATTAATTTTTAATGTGGTAAATATAAGTACAGATACTGAAGCAGATGCTCCAATACTATGGTCACATGATGAGAAGAGAGGACTCAATGGAAGAGGTTCTAATGTTGGGAAAGATTAAAGGCCAAAGGAGACGGGGGTGGCAGAGGATGACATGCCTGGGAGACAGTGGAGGATGGTGGGGAGGGGACTGATGTGGTATAGTCCATGGGGTCATGAATCAGACATGACTTAGAGACTGAACAACATCAAAATAACAGTAAATATAACTCATACTAACAAAAATCTTTTGAGATTCTTCCATGATTTCTAAAAGTGGGGAGTCATCTTGAGAGCAAAAAATTTAAGAAATACTGGTCTATGATTTGATATAAATATTATTTAAAAGAGGGCTTTATGACAATCATAGACCTGCTTTTGACCTATTGGATATCCATTCCATTGAATTTCCCATCTCACATATTCTATGGAGGCATAGAATCCAACCCCCTTTCCCCCCACACATACCAGTTGCTTTGTTTGTAAAGCCTCTTGTGGTACAGTATAAATTTTGTATCCCTTTAATACTTGACTGTGTTATTTGCTTATAAGAAATGGTATTCATAACTGAAGATTCCAGCAATCATCTCTAACTGGATATTATTTATTTCATAGAAATCTTTCTAAGTTTACTGGCACCACTGCCTGTTCTATAACAGCCACTGACAATGAGTTCCATTGGTTAATTGTGCGTTGCCCTACCCTTTTGTGAAAAAAGAAACTGGGAAAAGAGACTGCGTTCCATCCAGATTAGGAAGACGAGCCTCTTTGTCATTTTTTGGGATTGCTTTGACAAGCTCAGCAAATCTCCAGGGGCTGATTAGGAAGGCACTTCCTTCTGCCTTCTTCGCTGGAGGAAATGAGAGGGAGGCATCAGGATTCAGCAGGAATACAAAAGATTAGTTGTTCAGCAGTATTACTTGAAACCTGCCTTGTGAAGCCAAGATGGAACCATCAGCACAGATTGGGAGGGTGAACAAAGAAATAGTCCAGACTGCCAGAAAAAAACAAAACCCTTTAAAAACATTTCCCCAAGATCTTTCTTTCTTTCTTTTTTTCAGATAGTCTTATTGAATTGAAGGGAAAGGTGAAACAGGGTCCTGAATCTACAGTTCCAAAAGGCAGCATAAGAGGAGGCATAAGCAGTTTTTAAATGCAAGTAAACTATACCATTGTCAAATTCAATGGGAAATGGGACCACACTATATGCAAGAAAAAGGTTGTCAGCAAAGTACATATCAGCTTTGTTTGCACAAAAAGCTTAAGAATGGCTTTAGCATGTGATACAAACAGCCGAACTTGGCCAACAGTGACTAACTTTAACCCAAGCAGGCTGACACTGTTCTGGGTTCCACTGCCCTTCTCTGCTGAGGCCCATCTTGAAATCCAGCCAACTGCAGAGGAATTTCCAAACCTTGCCAGGGCCTTTATGGAGAAAATGAGCTGGAGATCCAGAGCAACCCCTCTCCCAAAGGCTACGCCTCTTCATTGTTGCTATTTGTGAGATTTTATCCCACCTTTCCTCCAGAAGCTCAAGGTGATATATTTTGCACTTCCTCCTCTCCCATTCCCCCCACTGTAACCATCCTCCAAAAAGAGCTAAGCTTTTGTCACTGAGGAAAGACTTGAATGGAAGCCTGTAAAATCTGTTGTCATTTGTTATGTTGAAGGGAAGGCAGGGACTGCATTGACTTGAAAGAGGGACAACAGAGACAGATGTTTTCTGCCTACTCAAGGATGGCTGGAGGGCATTTTAACTCTCTAGACAGGAAAGGCCCTATATCTGAAGGCATTGGCTTCTTTCCTGCCATTGATTGAGTCTCAGTAGCCATCAATAGACTATACAGAGGATCTCTGTTGCCCTTCAGACAGCAGGCCCCACTCATTTACCGCAGAAAAACCAAAGCTAGAGCTATGCCAGCCAGGATTTACAGGCTTCTCCACCATGTCTGAGAATTGTAATTGTCAGTGGCTTTTCTACAATTCCTGACTAGTTGCTCTTTGTGTTGCCAATTCCAAGAACAAAAGTGCCTCATCCGTTATATATTTCCTCTTCCACCTCCGCTATTGTGTGCTTCAGTACTCATCCTGAATCTACTTCCAATTTACTTCCTGTGGCAAGCTCCTGGATTTTATAGCCAATTCTTTTCCCCGCTTATAGTTTCCATTTCTAGCTCAGTTTTCGGTTTACAGTATTAGAACTGCATTAGACTGATAGGTTGGCTGTATGAGACTAGTTGAAGGGACATCAAAACCCTACATTACCAAGACACTGGGATTGGTGGGGGGGCGGGGGGGGGGAATCTGCTTTTCTTAGAATGGAAATGAACTGGAGAGGGCAAGACCTTGTTTCCCTTATTTTAGAAACTGGGAAAAGCATTATATGAAAAAGGCAAGGAATCCAGCAGAACTCTTCTTTGCTGCCATCCAGGATTCCAGAGGTTTTTTTTTTTAGCCTTTTCAAGAGGACAAAAAACAAAAAGTCAATAATACCTGTTGGAAAACTTTTTTTCCAAATCTTTGCAGTTCTCTTCTTTCTGGTGCTTTTGGGCTGGACTCTGTGCTTTGCCTATGAAAAGGCCTATGTAGATGACTATAACAAAATCAAACACCAGTGTTTGTCCTTACAATGAAACAGTAGCTGTACTCAATGCTCAGATGGACTTGGCAGTGCCAGCTTGGGTCTATTTCCACTCCCATCTTAGCCCCAGAGATCCCATGCCTCTCCTCCCCACAACAGCCTCAATCTGTAGATAAAGAAACTATTCAGCATGATCTTAAATGGAGGCCAAAGTTCTCCCAGAAGAAAAGATTGTGATGCAGAATGACAAACTGGGGGTTGAGGGAGAGTCGGGCTGCCAAAGGCAGGCATCTTGGCTATGTTATTCAATTCCCTTGTGAGGGAGGCACAGGCTGGCTTGTGCTCTGCCAGGACTTGCTGTGGATATTATCTGAATGGCTGATATATAGAGAGGTCATGGAAATGGCACTTTGCCCAAATTATACAAATGTGGAAAACAACAGCTGATTATTGATTTCCACACTTATATATTGTAGAGGGCAAAGATTAAGATTCCTGAGTCTGATGTCTTCCAAATGTTGGATAACTCTCTTAGTCATCCAGCAAACTGGCCAAAGGGTTAGTGACTTGGTCCAATCTATTTGTAGGAAGGGTGGAAAAATGGGGGAAGGTCAGTTACGTTAAAAAAAAAGTGAACAAAAAACTGACTGTTTCTGAAAAATTCTTGACTGACTTGCTGCCTTCCTTTTGTTTTGTTCCCTTTTAAAGCTCCTGTGATCTGTGGTGAAAGGAGAGCAAGTCAGCCATTGTGCAACAAGGGTGCCTTCTCCATTTACTGTGATCAGAGTTGCCTATTGCTGGGTTGGTTAGATTGGGAGAGAAGGGATATGTTAGAAACCGAGACAAGCTTCGGAAACAGCATACTGGAACCCTGTGGAAAGAGGAGACAGGTAAAGGTGGCTCAGAGAGGGGGGGCAGGATGAGGTGAAAATATCAGATCAGGAGAAACATGGATAACCCATAGGTTGTGTAGAACCAGACAAATTAAAAAGAAAATGCTGGCTTTGTTGCAGTTTCATATGGACAAGGATATTTCAGAAGTCAGCAGGAAGAAGTTGTTATATCTTCAGAAAAAGAAATAACAAAATGTTCTTTGTATATATTTTTGTTTTATGTATTTGTGTGTGTGTGTGTGTGTGTATATATATATATATATATATATATATATATGTGTGTGTGTGTGTGTGTGTGTGTGTGTGTATATATATATATATGTGTGTGTGTGTGTGTGTGTATCCTTTTGCCTTTTGTTTGTGTATGTTCTGTAAAAAAGTAATAATTATTGTTGAAAAAGGCAGTACTTTTCTGTGCTCTGCCTTCCCAAGGAAGCTCATAATATTGAATAACCTTTTATTAAAAACAAACAAACACAGATAGTCCTCAAGTCAGAAATGTAATAGAGCCTGCCAATTATATTTGTAACCCGAGGATTTGTTGGAGTGAATCACATAACATGAATGTTAAAATTCCTTGCTTTTGCCGATGCACTCGCTAATTGAATGAGTGGGTTGTTAAGTGCACATGCAGCACCTTAGGGTGGGGGGGGGGGAGGGTAGTACTCTGACAACCCAACACCCGATCCACTGAAATACCTCATGCTCCCCACAATTGCTTCCCCCCACCCTACCACGCCCCGTCTTCACAGAAGACTCACCTATCTTGCAAAGATCTAGCGAGCTGTCTCCTCTCAGTTTCTTTGCCTGTTCCTGACACTTAAAATGCAGAGCGGTGAGAGCAGAGGGAGAGCAGGATGAGTGCACTTTGCTCGGCTTCACTGAATCACCAGGCTGCCAGCCGACAGGATGCTTTGAGGCAGTGTGATTTTGCTGTCTCAAAGCCTCCCATTGACTTGCAAAGCCTTTTACTGCAGTTCTCTGCGAATGGAGGCCTGGATGAGATCCATGCAAACGACTTTGCAAACGGAGCCTTCTGTCTCTCTGCAAAGCCTTTTGCCGTGGATCTCATCCAGACCTCTGCTAGCAGAGAACCAGGGGTTGAAGCACTGTGAGATCTCGCAACATCAGCTACTGATCTTTGCATGATCTCGTGGTACTTTAGGCCTCGGTTCTCTGTGAAGGCACCAAAGCAAGCAAAGAAACCAAAAGCTCACTAGATCTTCGCAAGGTGAGTCTCCACAGGCCCAATGTTGAGGGAAGAGGGAAATAGGGCGAATTTTGCAGTGCCTCTGTGGTCGTTCGTAAGGGTGTTCGCCATGGTGCTGCAACATTTGTAATCTGGGGACGGTGTTGTAAGTACTTGGTGGGGGTATGTCTCAACTTTGAACGGTGGCTAAATGAACTGTCATAAATCGAGGATTACCTGTAATTAACGTGCCTTACAAATTTAAACATCCTACCACAATGAAAAAAAAAAATCAGGCACAGTATGATTTTTGTAGCATGCTTCATGCTACAAAGGATTTCTAACCATAGTTTGGCTTCAGGCAGAGAATAATTAGCCTCATTTCATTCTCATCCAGGTAATGAGTAGGTGTGCTGTAAATTACAAGTAATTGTGTCTATCTTTGCCACTGTAGTGGCCTGTCTGTTTCTATAGTTGCCAGCCAAAACAATAGGAGTATTTTTGAACTGATCTGTTTACACTCAGTGAAAATTGAGATATTCTAGACCAGGGGTGTTCAACTTTGGCAAGTTTAAGACCTCGGGACTTTAACTCCCAGAATTCCCCATGCTGGCTGGCCTCTCCAAGGATATCTGGGGAACTTGTTCTTCTAAACCACAATAAAGTCAGCCCCCAAACCAACCTGAGTCTGCCTTTCCTATCATGTTAGCTTTTTCCAGCATAGCTCCTTCTCCCTGGACAGTGGATTTGTATGTTTTAAACTGGCATTGGTTTCTTCCAGCTACTTCTCAAGCTCAGAAGTCCACAGATCAGGAATGACAAAGCTCTCTCAAATGTCAGGGTAAAAACATCACTTCCCATTTAGCCAATTCACATTTAGGTTAGGATAAGATCATTTTAAATCAAGGTCTGAGGCTTGAAAACATTGAGTATATTTTGAAACATCCAATTTCAGAGCAGAATTGCTGCTCTCAATCTGAAGTATTGAATTACAATTCATATTTGGAGGGCAGCAGATGGTTTAACACTGGAATAAATAGCTTATGTCCAAGCTGAAACTCTTTTCAACTCAGAATGTTTCTCATTCAAATTTTTGTCCAGAAGTTAGCATGAGAAAGTCTATAACAAACTAAGCACATCAGTGAAAAAACAAGAACTGTGACTTCATTTGTTTTTCAAAGTTCCATAGCAGTGCATCTTGTGATATGTTGGCTACACATATCTCCAGAATCTTTTTTCCAACAGCCTGTGGTCTCCAACTCAGGCAGCACAACCTGCAATCCATCTGTTACAGACCACAATCTCCCAGTGATTGGACACGCCTTTTCCTTTGTGCTGGTTTATTAAGTAAGAAACAGACATTCAATTAGGGCCCAATTGACCCTCAGCTGGACTGCATTTGTTTTAATGGGTTCACATCATAAAGTGTGATTCCATTTCATATTTTCCGCATCCCCACTTGAATTGCTTCACCTTCCTTACTCTGTTCCAGAGTTTGCTTCCACTCAGGGCTTGATCAATAATTAAGCTAAGTACACAGAAACACAAGGCTAACTCAAGGTCCCATCATTCAGCAGTTCCACAGTAGCTTCTCCTTGCTCTCCTTTTCACGTAGGCAAAGAACAGCCCTTCTCAACATGGGTTTCTCCAGTGTCCAGTGTTTACCCGCCAGGTAAATGGCTGCACAGGGAAGAATTACAGGTAGTCCTCAATTTATGAGAACAAATGGGCCTGGAAAAATTGTTAAGTGTTCAATCATTAAACAAGCAAACCCATAACTGCACCAGGTTATATGATCTGTTTTGCTATGATCATTAAACAAATTTCTGTGATCTTCCCTGACAGTTTCTCCATTGACTTGGCTTTTTGGAAGCTGGCTTGGACAGTCACAAATGGTGATTATGTGATCCTTGGATGCTGTAATCCTTGTAAATATGAACTAGTTGCCAAGCGCCTAGATTGTCATCACGTGACTGCTGTGACATTTGCCACATGTGAATACAGTCACAAGTCACTTCTTTCGGTGCAATTTTAACTTTGAACAGTCACTAAAAAATGGTTGTACTAATCTCTGCTCCCCTCCACAATGTGTGGTTCCAGTAATATTTTGCCTGCTTGGAGTCAGGCTCAAGGTAATATTGTACAGGACCTTCCTGAGTAATCCACTGGAATCAGTGGTGCTTGTTTTTGAGTAGACATATATAGCAGGTTAGGGTTTATTTTCTCAAAATAGAAGCAAACAAACAGCAACAGTGGTGGAGTTTGGTAGGATAAATATTGGGGATCCAAGATTTTTCAAGGGTTATTTTGGGGTATTTGTTTTAATGAAAAA
Organism: Pseudonaja textilis; assembly: GCF_049901715.1. Classification (NCBI taxonomy): domain Eukaryota; kingdom Metazoa; phylum Chordata; class Lepidosauria; order Squamata; family Elapidae; genus Pseudonaja; species Pseudonaja textilis. The sequence goes on from NC_141991.1 coordinate 150,239,325, forward strand.
TATATTTTTGTGCACTTCCTTTCCTCATGCCTCCGAGTTCAAAAATTGGTGGCTGTTAAAGAAATCTGGATTCTTTTGAGTGTTTGGTGATGCATTTTCCCTTTTGTGATGTATACAAGCAGACGCAAACCAGTCATACCTGGACTGCATTCAGTGCATCTAAAAATACTTACTTTCAAGGAGGTTGAGTAGTGCAACTAAAGAGGTATTTTGTAAATGTACTTTGGTAGGTTGTAATAATCTCCCAGTTTTAAGTGTAGTTCAAAAGCGAACTATAGGCACCCAGAATAAGAATTTAATGGATATAAACATTGTTTCCTCTTTTTTTTTGCTTACTCTGAAGCAGTCATTTTATTTTATAATAGCTAACACCAACAAAATGTTGAAGCATCATTGAAGTCTTTCAATTCTATCTCCCAATCATTTTTTGGTTTCTCTGCCATCCACCCTTGTCTACTAATAATTAGTGAGCCTACTCAATCATTGCTAGGCAAAGGTATGAACCCATCCTTCTTTTTCTTCTCCTTTTCTAAATTTGGACTTTAAATTTGTGAGTCCTTGTGCAAAGATTCCCTGAATCTGTAAACACTGTTCTCTTGTGCCCACAGGCTACTTCTATGCTTTCCTGCTTGCTTCATTGAAATTGCTAATAATTGGTAAGATTCTGTTCATAAAAATATCTTCTGAGACCCAGGGTCTTGTTTGGCCAGCACTGCCGCTGTTTTCAGAGAAAAGTGTGATTAGAGGGAATCATGGCTGGAAAGAGATTATATATATCTTTAGAACCAGAAAGTTGTTTTCAATGAAAGCTAAGTATGTTAGGAATATATCCTGTGTCAGATACCAGAATCCTGCATATATCAGTATTAAACAAAAATATTTGCTCATTTTTAGCACTCCACATACTTGGCTGACAGGAATACTCTGAAGTCCAGAAAAGGTTATTTCAGGTTTATAAACTAACTTTTACTCAGTTGCAACCATTAAATTATGTGATCGTCAGTACCATTTATTACCAAAAAAACCCACACACACCTTTCACATTATAAGGGGTGGAAGAGATCAGGTTTAGAAGAGAGGAAGGTCTTTCATGACTTTTTCTACACCAGTTTTCTGCAATCTAGCACCCTGGAGATAGGTTAGGTTAGGTCAGTAACGCGTTGAATTTTTAAAATTTGACCACACAGTTGGGAGGTCTTATCCCAATATAACTGGAAGATGCCTAAAACAGCTAGGTTGTTAGGTACTTTCTTCCCATCCTATATTTTCAGAATTGTGATTAATGCCTTCTCGATAGCAGTATGTTTCTGCAAGACACTCAACTGATTTTCAAAGCAGTAGAAATGCCCCATTAAAACAACACAGGTACTAAATATTCCACAATTGTCATCCTTCTCCAAGCAACATCATCTGACTGCATAATACTTCAGGGATGAGATCATCTCAATATCAGTGAAGAGGAAGGGCGAGTTTTCCTGAATAATACCGGTTTGTAAAAAGTGAATTTTTGTGTTCCGAAGGAAAGTCCAAGAGGAACAACAATGTGGATATGGTATTTTCCAGAAGGAGAGAGGCTCAAGAAGAAGCATGGAGTGGTCTAATGTTTTCCCATCCCAATGAAAACAAGGCTGCCCTACATAACACTTGGAGGAAGGGGAGATCTTCAGTGCAACGCTTGCTGTTCCTACTGGTGTTTCCAGCAATTGATGTATTAGTGGCTGTTGATACAACAGTGATAAAATGCTTCCAAGGAGCCCCAAGCTGGCTGTGACTGTGCCATTGTGCCAATGCAGTTTGTATAGCAGTGAATGTCCAGCCAGTGGCTCAGTTGGTTGAGGTCCTGCAACTAATATAAAACAGAAGTAGTCTCTGCCTGTCTTTGAGTCTTTCCTAGCAATCTGTCTGATGGTCTGAGCTGGGACTGTCCAAGATGCTTGAGGGCACAGAGTGAGGCTGCTGCTTGCAGTGAAACATGTTGGAAATATAGAAAGCCTGCAAAGGAAAAGATGAGAAAAATGGCGTAAGAGAGCTAATTTGAACAGTAACAACTAAGAAGTCAGCATAGTTAAGAGACAACATCCAACCCCACTATTATTGTACTGCATCTACAGTTTAAATCTTCGGACAAAATGGCCCCTTCCAACTTTCAGATACAGCTATTAAGTATACCCATTTTCTGATTTACAGGCTAGACTATTAATATCAGAAATAGAAGACACTGATCAAAATGTTATAAATTTCAAATTCCCATAAATTTGCTTTCAGCTTGTGTCTTCCTAAAACATATAATTTTCTGAATTTTAGTACATCTCATCCTTAGGCTCCCTTCGTTGTGCTGGAGGCAGATGGGAGGGCCTGGAATTACACAACCTGGCTAGGAAATGGAATGAGTTCCTCCAGGCTGTCTACAGACAATGCTTACAAGGGTGTGTGTTTCCTGGCAGCTTGTGCTAAGCCCTGTGTTTTTGCTCACTTCCCAGACCAGCTCCTTTTAACTGCGCTAACCCTCATCAATTTCCTCCACATCACAGCAACAGAATCCTTATGGATTTTAAAAAGCAGGAAAAGGGTAATGAAAAAGGGCAAGTGAAAGAATTAAAGAATTGGAAGTCCTCTCTTACAAAGGACAGTGAAGGCATTGGGGGATATATGAGCCGGAGGGGAAAATGGATAATAAAAGAGGGGGCATGATCAAATTTTATGAACTGATACCTATCTGATATAGGTTAAATATTCAGTCCTCTCTCTCACGATGTTTAGAGCAGACTTTGTGTAGATTATATTCAAACAATGTTACTGGTACTACAAATAGGTCAGGCAGAAGAAGCTTGTTTTTCTTTATATTTAATAGCTAAAGACTCACTGCCACAATGTCCACTAGCACTGAAAGTTCAAAAAAAGACAACAATAGCAATTCTCTATAATAGCCAAATGAAATCTGCACACTGACAATCTGTTGGTGGACAAACGGGAACATAGGTCAGTGGCCTTTGAGCCGAGCTTGTGAGTGTCTAGAAATACTAGACAGATGTCTGACCTTTGAAACAGGATACAAAACCGGATGAGCCTTTGCTGTAGTACATTGTTGCCCAATCAACATGCAATTATGTATTTAGTGCGTAAAAGTATTTATTAGCTAGTCCAAAATATAGGACTATCTGTTGCACAACTCTGCAAACCAGAAGCATGTCTGTGGGCTTTCCTATGAGAGCAGAACTAACGCATGAACAGCAATTGGTTGAAAAATCAGTTCAACTGCAAATTAGGAGTTACCATATGTGGGCTGCAAACATCCAGTAACTATTAAAATGGCAGGAAAAGCTTAGAAGTCTCTGAGAAACTTTGCTGTAGTTTTGTGGTCATCCAGATATTTGTAACCCAAATACCAACAGCCTTACTTGAAATAATGTCAGGCTTGCTGGATCAAATAGGTTTGTGTACGTAAGAGCATAAGCCAGAGTCCCCAAACTTGGCAACTTTAAGACTTGTGGACATCAACTCCCAGAGTTCCTCAGCCAGCATAACTGGCTGAGGAATTCTGGGAGTTGAAGTCCACAAGTCTTAAAGTTGCCAAGTTTGGAGACCTTTGGCATAAGCAGTGCCCTGTTGAATCGTCCAGCAGCCTGTTCTCATGGCAGCCAAGCACCTGCAGAAACAAGCCCACGAGTCTCCCAGCAGATGGCCTTCAGAGGCAACCCCACAGCTTTGGAGCCTAGTAGCCATTGATCCCCATTAACTGGTCCAACCCTGTTTGGAAGCTAGCCAAACTGGTAATCAGCACCACACTCTGTAATAGTGAATACCAAAGTTTAAATACATGTAATGTAATTCTCCTACCTTTGTCTGCCTCAAATCTTTCAGGATTCAGTTTAATTGGGGGACCTCTGGTTATAGTAAGGGGGAAACGTCTTGTCTTCTTTTTTCCCAGCATAATCTTTTAAACTCCAATCATGTCCCCCCCACAGTCGCTTCCTTTCTAAGTTAAAAAGCCACAAATACTGCAACCTTTGCTCATAGGGAAACTGCTCCATCTCCTTCATTATTTTAGTTGCCCTCCTCTGAACTTCCTAGATATTCTAGATATGGCTGCACCATTTATTTATATAATTAAACATTAAACGTTAAAATATTGGGTCTCTATCTTCAATATTGTTTTTTTTAATTATCGCTATCATGCTGTTGCCCTTTATTTTAGAGTGGGTATACACCCTACAGATAGGTTTTTCTTAATCTGCCTTTCCTCCACCAAGTGCATCCCTCCAAGAACACCGGAAGATGAATTAGGAAAGGGGAAAAAGTGACTCTCCCCAAATCTTCCGGATAGCTTCATAGACAAATAGAGAGTTAATCCTGGGTTTCTGATCTTAGTCTAGTATCCTATAACACTTGGATTCTCTAGAAAACTAGATCATGCAAATAAAAAAGAAATTATAGCACTTATTTAACTTGCACAATCTGCATAGAATTTCATTTTATTTTCGATTGAATAGTATAGAACATTATAGAATTTAGTACAGAATTAAAATAAGTAAGGCCAGTCTCTGCATATCAGAACATAAAACAATGGAAGTTAGAGAGCCGCTTTCCCATCTGTTCATTTTCAAATCTGCGGGGCTACATCTTCCATTATACCCAACCCATCATGGCCTATTATTTGCTGGGTTTTTTGTCCTGACCCACCTTGGAAGCCCTTATCTCCTGCTTTATTTTGGCAATAGCTCCAGTTGAAGTTAAGGGAAGTTGTTCTTAAGCATCATCACCATACTAGGACCCTATTGCCCAATACGGCTAACCTGGTCCCCTCTTCTTTTCCAGTAGCACAGTCAACAATATTTAGTCAAATAGGAATGACCAATTTTTCACTATTCTCACAGTTGCTGCAGAAATGGCTGGAAGACTGTCACTCTTTTCTTTTGTTTGACTGTGGGAGTGTGAAACATAATAATACACCATTCCTACAGAAGTCCCCTTTGGGGTGGGGGACTATTCTACACCTTTGTTTCAACAGCCAGATCAGAGGGCCCTCAGCAGCCTTCAATCTGGATATCAAACATAGGACCTAAAGATGCTTAAAAACTAAACCTCTTAAAACCAATGCTGATTAGGCTTAGCTGTTTGCATGACACGCTTCCCTGCACTCTCCACCATTAAACATATTGGGCAAACAAGGCCGGAGTTTATGTTAAGGGAGGAACAGGTAAACCAGCCTTTCAAAGTTGGGTTGCTCTCCATCACACAAATGAAATTCAATTCCCCAAAGACTCATGCTCGATGGTGAATTATGAGAACCATAAGAGGAAAAAGTACTAATAAACAGGACTTTCTGGATAATGTACCTCAATTCATTTGAGATTACTCTCTGCCTGCATGACAGAAAGAGCATAGAATAACAGGGTTGGACAAGGCCCTGGAGGTCGTCTAGTCCAACCTTCTACTTGATCAGAAGACTATACCATTCCAGACAAATGGTTGTTGAATATCTTGAAAACCTCCAATGAAGGAGCACCTACAACTCTGGAGGGAAGCCATTCTACTGAGTGATTGTTCTCACTGTCAGGAAATTTCTCCTTAGTTTTAAGTTGGATCTCTCTTTAGTAACCTTTCACCTATTACTTCTTGTCCTATCCCTCAGGTGCTTTGGAGAATAGGTTATCCCCCTTCTCTCTATGACAGGCCCTCAGATATTGGAAGACTGCTATCATGTTACTTCTAATCCTTCTGTTGTTAGACTAGACTAGACATACCTCCTGTAACTGTTCATCATACAGTTTAGCCTCTACACTCCTTATTATCTTTGTTGGTCTTCTCTGCAATCTTTCTACAGTCTCAACTTATTTTTTTATATCATGGTGACAAGAACTGGACACTATTTCAATACTACTGCACTAGTACTATAATACTATAGCAGTATAAATCAGTCCTTCACATGATCTTGAAACTATCCCTCTACTGATAATCTTTTACTACATTGGCTTTTTTTGGTAGTTGCAGCATACTGCTGGCTCATTCTTAAGTGGTTGTTTACTAGGACACATAGGTTCCTTTCATAGTCACTATTGTTGAGCCAGGTACCACCTATTCCATACCTGTGCATTTGATTTTTCCTTCTTAAGTGTAAGACCTTACTTTTCCCACCACTGAATTGCTCTTTGCTGGATAGGGCCCAGTGTTCAAATCTGTCAAGTCTATCTTTCTGTATCTTGAGTCTATCTTCCAAAGTTGACTATTACCCCCAGCTTATTGTTGCCTGCAAATTATATGAGTTTCCCTTCTATCCTCTCACCTAAATCATTTATGAAGATGTTGCAGGGTACTGGGCCTACTACAGAAGATTGAGGTACCCCTGAGAGCCTCGGTGACGCAGTGGTTAGAGTGCAGCATTGCAGGCTACTTCTGCTGACAGACGGCTGCCTGCAATTTGGCAGATCAAATCTCACCAGGCTCAAGGTTGACTCAGCCTTCCATCCTTCCGAGGTGGGTAAAATGAGGACCCAAATTGTTGGGGGCAATATGCTGACTCTGTAAACTGCTTAGAGAGGGTTGTAAAGTGCTATAAAGTGCTATATAAGTCTAAGTGCTATTGCATCTCATGATTCCTTCCATTTAGATTTACTTATTGAAGACTACATGTTGACTGTAGTTGGCCAGCCATTTGCAAATCCATCTGGTGGTGATGGTGTCTATTCCACATTTTTCTACTTTACCAAAGAGTAGGATGTAGACTACTTTGCCAAATGTCTTAATGAAGAAAACTATGTTCACATTATTTCCTTTATCCACTAATTTAGTCACTTTGTCAAAGAAGGCAGTAAGTTTTCTCTGGTATACTCTGTTTTAACACACTCCTGTTGGCTTCTAGTAATAGCTTTGCTCATTTCTAGGTGCTTGCAAATCTCCTGCTTGATCATATTTTCTAGGATTTTCCCAGGTATTAATGTGAGGTATTGATCAACTAACTCCTTCTTGCTCTCTGAAAAACAGGCAGAGGCAAAAGAGGGTCAGACAGACTGACAAACACAGGTTGTAACTTACCACCCAATAGGCTACAAGTGCTCCTTGCAGCAGTCCCACAATTACATCAGATGGATGGTGTTGATAGTCCGAAATGCGAGTCAGTCCGGTGTACAGGGCTAGCATCAGTAGCACAAATTGGACCAGTGGGCGTAGCAGTCGAGCGCCTCGCCAGGTGAATCGGGCCTGCAGGTAGAACTGGGGAACAAGCAGTGGAAACCGAGTATATAGCAAACAGTAGCTCCACAGAAAGTTTTTTTTTTCAATCTGTTTAAATCTGCACTCTGGCAGAAGCAATGACAATGATCCAGGAATCTCAGAGCAATACTCCAGAGAAATTGGAGAATTAAAGGAAGAGGCTGGCTAGATTCAGCATGGAAATGCAAATAATTGGAGCTTTTCGCTTAGCACAATACATTAAACATGCCTTATGCTGGCAACTGGAAATCTTTCAGATTCTATTAGGAGAAAGGAAAGCAGGGATGACAGCAACAGCTTTAATCCTTTTCACCTTCTATATTTTTCAATGACTAATGGCAACATTTTAAAAAGAAAGTTAGACCATTTATGCAGAATTGAAAATTTTCCAGATTTTGCCTTGAAAATTATGAGCCATGATGGCGCAGTGGTTAGAGTGCAGTCCTGCAGGCCACTTCTGCTGACTGCTAGGCTGAAGTTGGGCAGTTCAAATCTCACCAGGCTCAAGCCTTTCACCCTTCCGAGGCAGATAAAATGAGGACCCAGATTGTTGGGAACAATTTGCTGACTCTGTAAACCACTTAGGGAGGGTTGTAAAGCCCTGTAAAGCACAGAGGTGGTATTCTGAACAGTTCTGGAGAACCGGTAGCAGAAATTTTGAGTAGTTCGGAGAACCGGCAAATAACCACCTCTGACTGGAGATTTTACAGTATCCTTCCCCTGCCACGCCCACCAAGCCACCCCCACAGAACCGGTAGTAAAAAAAAATTGAATCCCACCACTGGTGAAGCGGTATGTAAGTCTAAGTGCTATTAGTTGTTCACAACACAGATGTGAGGGGAATGGAGAGAGAGTAGATGCTTGTTCTTGCTTGCCCTCTTTCCTACATAAGGGTCCTACATTTTATACAGCCCGAACAGGATGACAACAATGACAGTAACAGATTTCAGAAAACAGCATGCTGGATTTATTGGGAAGATTCTTTTCCAACAGCAGAGATGGGGCATCCCAAACGAGCACCTCTTTGCCACCCACTACCTATCTCCCTTCTCTGGAAGAGGAATGAAAATATGCTTTTAATGTACTTAGACAGTGAAAGTTAAGAAGCTAAAGTCAGACTGTGAAGCAAGAAGAGAGCAGACAAAAATACACTTCAGAATGCCTGCTAACTCAGTACCAAACATTTTTTTCCTACTAGAATTTTCTGCTATCTAGAAGGGTTGTGTTGCTATGAAGGCTGCCATTCACACAGGCAAAAACGAAACAAGCTCTGTGGAGATTACTCCATAAAGCAAACTCTTCATATGATATATCTTCCAGTTGTATTTCGCACACCAGTATAAAGAGGATGTTTGTTTTAATTAATAATTTTGAAGAGAGGACCTTGCACCCATGTCACAAGGCTGTCCCTCCACTAAGTTATGCCTAAGCAGCTACCACATAGGGCTGCTGCCTGCATGAGTCTGTCTCTTTTTCTTGTTTAAACTGTGGTTCATGTATTGTGATGATACATATTAACAGAGTTGAAGGGGACCTTGTAAGTCATCTAGGACAGGGGTCGTCAACCTTTTAGACCTCAGGGACCACCAAAACCATAATTTTAAATCCTGCAGACCAGAGACCCTGGAAAAACCCCCAAAAACTCTGCAGGAAAATTCCCCACCCCATTTTCCTACCGATCGATCATTCTTTATTTGGGATTGCAGGATACTGTCTCCAGCTCCATTCTCAGGGAGAGGGAGAGAGAGACTTTTGGCTTCATGCAAGGAAAGCAGCAGAAGTCTTTCTTTCTCTCCCCCAAACTCTGCCAGAAATGAGTTTTTGTGAGACTTGTCATGCTGGCCCAGCCTCTTGGAGCAGGATGCCTTGCAGGGTCCCAAAGACTCATGTCTGGTGGAGTGTGGGGGAGGGAAAGAAAGACTTTTGCTGCTTTCCTTGCATACAGCCAAAAGCAGAAGAAGTGGAAAGAAGCAGCCGGGTGGTCAGGCGAGGCGTGTGGGGCAAGTTCCCCCGCTCCGCCCTTTCCCCCTTCCCTCACTGCCTCGTGTTGTTCACAATGCAAGTGACGCAAGCCTTGTGTTCGCGGGGGCCATTTGGGCGGCGCAGCCTTGTGTTCCCATGCAGCCTAGATTAATTGTTTTTTTTTGGGGGGGGGTGCTTTTCTCTGTGGACCACCAAATTTTCTCACGGACTACCAGTGGTTCCTGGCCCACTGGTTGGTGACCACTGATCTAGTCCATCTAGTAGATGATCTGCCCTCTTCCCAAACTTCACTTCTGTAAACCTGAAGAGAGGAACTTACCACTAAGTACATCATGGAATACATAGCAAAGGAGGCATGGCCAGAGTAAAAGGATTTTCTGGAAGAGAAAATAAGATATTTCTCTGAAGAGGACATAATATGTACTGCTTAGTTTGGTCTACTGATTCCAGCCACAAATGCAAATTGATCATTACACAACCTTACACTGACTACACTAAACCATTTTCTTCTGATGTCCTTTTTCATTGATAGCTATCCTGAAAGGCTCCAGTCCCACCAACATTAACCATAGGTACCCCAGGATTCATTGCAGTTAACTATTTTGTTAAAATCCATTATTTTAGGGAGACTTACATGCCCATACAGTTTCTTTGGGCTGAAAGTTTGGAGAACAGATTAACTTGATTCTACAGAGAAAAGATTATCTGATTACACAGCAAAGGCTTCAGAAAGTTGTCTTGGCTGCCATCTAGTGGGCATCCAGATTTCTGTAGTCCAGATAGTGTGTTAGCTTTAGTGTGCTGGAATATCTAACAGTCCCTGGGAACATACAGAGAAAGGGGGAAATACGAGAAAGAGTCTCAGAGTAACTGCATCTTAATTATGCTAGGTTTTAGTTGGTCTAGAGAAGTGATTTGACAGGCTTCTGAAAATTTGATGCATTACCCCTTTAGCACTAAAAGTTTTTCCAGAAATCCAAGAGATTCTTGAGTTTATCAGCCTTGCAAGGCTTGATACCCAGTGAAGGCTGAGGTCAGTTTTGACTGAAGCTTTTGGGTCAAGCTAACAATAAGACTGCAATACAATAAATGCACTGTTCTCTAACAGAAGCCTCACTTGATCCATTTATCAGTCCTCCCTGTTTTTTTAAAAAGCATTGTCTCCTCAACTACCATCATCATTATGCTGACAGCAAACTTATTCAAAGCAGAGATAAAGCCAGATAGGGATAGAACAGAAAAGTTGGAAAGAGGTAAGCTGCAGGTAGAAAACAGATTCTGCATATGTTTTGTTTGCTTTGAAAATGAAATCTGATCGCATTCCTCCTTTGAGGCTGGGATAATGACAGACTGAACTCCATAGACCTCCCCACTTTTCCCTCTAGTTCTGACTGGATTAACTGCTCATCATCATTCCAATTTGTATCTCCTCAATCCAGATACCCTCCAGAACTTACATGAAACACATTTGCTGGAGTGAGTTTCAGCAGGAAGAACCAGAAGAGATGAATGGAAATGGCACAGGAGTAGGTTGAAACATATAATGGTAAAACAAAGGGAAAAAGAGATTTCCTGCTCCCCAAAGATAATACAAGCCTTGGAATTGCCAAGAATTGCCTTCTACCTTGTTGGCTGGAGTTGCAGGACTGAATATGGCAGAATGGGAAATCCAATGTTTTTTTTCTATCTGCTCCCTTGGATTTGTCTCTCTTGCAAGGGATATACCACTTACATCCTTCTCCAAGGGCATGGACAAACATTTTGCAACTCCTTGAGACTGTCCATCCAATCCAGTTGTCTGACTGAACAAAACTTGCCACTGGGGCAAGAAAATGGCTGCCTCTCTTTTATATTTCGCTTCAAATGTTCCTTGTGGGCAAACTTAAAACACAACTCCTATTTATTACACCAAAATTGTTCTCTTTCTTGGGTTTGGAGATGTGCCCTAATATAATGGATTCACTTTCTCATTTTTGAGATTTCTCTTTTATGGTCTGTGATAAAATAATAAAAGCTAATGGGACCTTCCATACCTATTCCAGCTTGGGAGATGAACGGGCAACCTGAGTGGCAGAAGTTGAATTCAGGATGATACCTGATATCTATAGTTAGACTACTTCTTGGCATCTCTTTGGAAGTTGGAGCCTATTTGTTCTCTTTCACAGTCCAGATCAAGCTTGGACATATTTTTGTGGCTGAAAATCATGCTTTTTTAAAGCTTTTGAGGCTGCAGTTCATACTATTGCACACATTCATGGATACTTTTTTTTTCTGTTGGGGAACTTTTTGGTGGCTCCAGGGCCTTTTAAAAGGTACTTGGGACCCGCAGGTTGCTCTCACTTTGCACACCTTTGAGCTAGACTTACACAATTCTTATCTTTTCTGGGTAGTGCCTGGATGGTAAACTAACTTAGCTGGAGACCATCAGATCAAGGCAGCTTGTTGCATGAAGCGTCAGAAGGAAAATGGGAGAGGAAGATCCAGTCCTTTTCCATAGCATGCAATTTGGCTATGATGCATGTGAAATAACAGGAATAAAAAATACACAATCACTTTTCTGTGATTCATTGTCAATATGCCATTGAGGGGGGGCGGGGTTGGGCATCAGAAGATTGTCATGAAACATACCTGGCCTCCTTTTCCTTAGAGTGGCTACTAGTGCAAACATAGTCCTCCAGGTATCCAGCAGAGCAGGCCATGTGAGTGAAATTAGGTTGACAGACAGCCAGAAAATGTGGCCGGAGGCGACCTACAGCAACTTTTGCCATGTTAGTGAGTGACTGACCCACACAGCAGCCAAAAAGGAAGGTCCCAATTTCTTTATAGAGGGCAGTCACATATGGATTGGGGATTGTAGAGCGTGATCTCTGAGGTAGATGATGCACATGGAAGATTTCACCTACAGTGATCTGCAAGAAAGAAAAGAGATGTTGGTCTATAAGCAATTCTGAAATCTGGGAGTAGAGATAGGAGAATAAACATTTCTTAAGTAATGAGATATGGGATTTGCACTGGGAAAGAGAACAGGAGGACTCATCCTTAATGAAAATAAGTAGGGAGCATTGGTATAAAGACTCTTAGACCAGAGAACAAAGAATAACAGGGTTGGAAGGACCTTGGAGGTCTTTTAGCCCAATGTCCTACTCAAGCAGCAGACCCTACGCTATTCCAGATATTTAGCTGTCCAATCTCTTCTTGAAAACCTCCAGAGGCCATTGTGCTTAGATCCTGGTGAAGGAAATGCGTCCAATTATACAGTTCATTCTTTGATCATTTGGCTCTGGGGATTCCGTAGTCACGAGCTGTAGAAAAAGGCCCAGCATTCCTCCCCCACCTCTTGCCTCCCTCCCGACTCACTGCTAGGAAGGAGATGAGGGTGCCTGATGAAATGAGCATAGTGTCGGTGATGGTCTCAGGATGCTGCAGGGGGTAGCTGATGCTACTGTCATTGCAGAAGAAGCCACGACGCATTGGAGAAACGAGGCCGAATTCGCAGATGAAGAATGGGATGGAGGCTACAGAAACAAGACAAATTTTTATTTTTTTTCCCTTTCTTTGTTACTTATTACGTATTTATTTTTAAATTTGCTTCATCTTTTTTTCTTTTATCAGCATATAAACACACACACACAACACAGAGTAACAATTCAAAGGAGGTTTTAATATTAAGTAATTAGCTTAAGACTGAAACCATTAGCATCTATTTGATAATTTGATATGCGCTGCAGGAGTTTTTTAGTGTTATATTTACAATTGGATGGAAAAAACAAAAGAATGTTATGCTTGTAATATTGACATCCTAAATGATAATTAACTGATATATTTTTCCTTTTCCTTTCTTTATATGCCAGGTGAATTACAATGTTAATAATCTCTAATCATATCATATAAACATCATAATGCAATGTATAGAAAAATGTAAGCAATGCTGTAAATATAGAATACCAAACTAGCTAACCTCATCGGCGTTGGGTTTGTTCTCAATTTAAATTCTAGTGACTTGCCCTCTCCGTGAGGGTGAGAGTTGTCTTGTAGGGTTCTTTGGTTGGGCCATTTACTGATAACTTACTAGGACTTGTTACCTACTTCAGTTAACTAGGACTTTGTTACCTAACTTAATAGGACATGTTACCTACTTTAGTAATGAAACATCTGCAAGAAAACAACCAAGCTCGGAGAGCACCAAGGACCCCTCACAAGTGGAAAAAGAAAACAACACACATGCACTTCCTAATTTGGTGCCTTCCAGAAGTATTATTAGCTGTCGTGTATTGAGGGAAATTCTAGTCTTTACATTTTATTAAGGTATACTTTCTTACGACAAGAATAAGACAGGGATCCATATAAATACAAAATTGGCCTAATTCTTGGGGGCCTAGCTAATTCCCAGTAAGCAGGCAGATATAGTCCCTGTCTAGGTTAATTTATTCTGTAGAAAGGAACAGCTAGCATGTATTCCTTGCTCTGAGAAATGCAAAATGGGGGAGGGAGATACACAGTGTCTACATGGGTATGAAATATATATCCAACAGTGTTCTTGCAACTCACAGGACCTTCCTTCCAAGTATGCAGCACCTGTAGCCATTATGGGCATTTTGGTAATACATGTAAGAGTTGTAGAATACAGAATAAGCATAGCAGACTGAGAAAGGACATGGGATGTCTTCTAGTCCAGCACCTTGCTTAAGCAAGATTTTCCTTTGGAACTTTAATGTAAGTCTCTCCCTATAAGTTGTGTTGTAGTTTACTCATTTCTGTCCTATTCCTTCTGTTGAGACCCACCTACTATCTAAACCTGGATTAGATCTGAAGACAAGCACTTCTGCAACTTAAGTTCTCCTCCCTTCCTGAATGCAGCTGCAAAGGAATTAAAAAGCTAGAGTTTTGACTTAAGGTGTCATCTGATATGAATCTGAGACAAATCTCAATGTATGTATTTTACCGTGGTTTATTTCAACAAACCACAGCTTAAGACTAACAACAGTAGTTTAAGAAAAGCAAAACTTCTGAATTTTTTCCTGAGCTGCATTGGAAAAAAGGGAGCAATAAGTTTGTGGTTCACCATCATAAAATGCAAATGTACTTTTCATCTCAGTAATTAAGTGTACACAAGGTAGGCTATTATTATTAGAGCAAGGGAATGAAATGAAGTTCCAGTTTGCTGAACCACAGAAACTGGATTTACATGGTATGTAAGACCAAATCAACCCAACCACATTGTAGCTGTATTTCTTCTCTCTAGGTCTCATACGTTTTTCCTCACTTGCAGCTAACTAAACAAGGTGGTGAATGCATTTCTGCCTCATTCAGCCAAAATAATCTTATTGCTTTCAAGTTTAATGCTGAACAAAAACAAAGTGAATTTGAGGAATGGCTTACATTTGAAGGAACAAGTAGCTCTAATTGATGCCCATTGGTTAACATCCACGGGTTATGTTTAGGTTAGCTAAGTCAGATACAAGCCTAACATGCTGCAATTTTTTTTCTCCTTAACTTTCCATTAGCACTGAATCTTGAACATGATTCAAGGGATTGTATGTACAAACCAAGAAAATGGCCATATTTAGTAATGTAATTAAGTGTATTGTCTGAGTGGAGACATAATATTACCAAGAAGCCTACCCACAATTCCAAACCTCATTTTTAAAAAAGGAACAAATAAGTGATTGGATATATTGAAAACAAAATTAGGTAGGTGGGAAGCTAACCCAACAATGGGAAAAAAAATAAGAATGATGACAGAAGCAAAATTTCCTGAAATGATGGTGGTTTTATAATGTGATTATAAAACCACCAGTCTCTGTCCTGGTTCATACCTTGTAGTAAGCCATTTTTTAAAAATCTTGATTTGTCAAATAAGGCTTGCCCAATATGTTATGCATAAACAACCCTCATGAGATGTTAAACTAACCAGTGTTTTTGTTTTATAATTAATTGGCTATCCCAAGCATTACAAAACTTATATGAGCTTTTTTCTCTCTTGAACACACCCTTTTCATACAGCCGACCAGTGCTTCTCAACCTTGGTGAATTGGAATATATGTGGACTTCAACTCCAGAATTCTGGGAGTTGAAGCCCACATAACTTGTAATTCGCCAAGGTTGAGAAATGCTGTCATAGAGCATAGACTTTAGCATGCAAGGCTCCTCTTCCATCAGCAGCTACCTTGAGAATAATCTTACGGCAGTCTTGTCACGGTGATTTGGCTGAGGAGAAATGGGGAAGAACAGGGAAAGTGTGCTTAACATTAAGGTGGTCTCTGAGCATCAGCAACGGGAATGGACAGAGTTGAAGGGAGAAGGATTATGTTCCTCAAAGCCACTGTAATATCTCTGAACTGAAATGGCCACAGAGAACCAACTGCTGCTACCTCAGCCTCCATTCTCCCCTCCCTGCTTCTTCTTTCTACTGTCATCAGATCCCCTGGGAAGGCCTAATGAATTCTGCCTGCCACGCAGAAGGAACTGGAATGTGAAACCAAGCAGGTAAGCCTTGAGACATGAGCCAAGATGTCTTGTGACTCTTTATGCTCAGGAACCTTGGGATAGGTATCACTAATCCCAACTCTGGGCCCCTGACACAAAGAATTTCCATCCCAAACTGAAGGATATGCTAGCTACCACACCAGAGATCAATTTCTGTAACACTCTTATCACATTTAACAATCAGAGTAGGATTTTGGGAAGCCGGGGCATATAAAGCCCCAAATTGACTGCCCCCCAATACAAACAAAAGTTGGAACACATCGTTTGTCAATTGCTGTTCCTATTGGGTATTTGGAGCCATATTGTCTTGGTTAATGTTGCTAAGAACATATTTCTCTAATCACTGAACCACACTTAAAAAGGATCGTGTAGCCCAGAGTCTGGTTATCTTGACAATTTTGTAATTGATTGGACTTATAGATCAATATAACAAGGAATAGTATTGCATTTTGAATAATGAACATATTAACAGGGTTTTTCATGAAAATGCTACTGCTGAGATTTCTACAACTTTGGATTCTCCAGATAAATTAGGGCTATTCCTAGACACTCAACATGGCTCAACTTGGTTCCAACATGTGGTTAAGCACATGGTAAAGTTCTTATTTGGAGACAGCGGATCAAACTTTCTTCTGCTGCCACCAATCACATAAGTAGAACAGGACCATCATCTATCTAAACCACTGGCTTTCAGTGTGATGGATACATACACAGCAATATCTTCAAAACTAGCATTTCTCAATCTTGGACCTTTATGATAATTGGACTTCAATTCCTAGAATTGCCCAGGCAGTCATGCTAGTTGGGAAATTTGGGAGTTGAAATCCACACATCTTAGTCACCAAAGTTGAAACTTATTGTTCTAAACCATTGTATTGATATTTCAGCAGGGAGAATTGGAAAATCAGCAAAGGCAGGGCATGTGAGGCAGCCACAAGGACACACAGCATTTGTACAGCCATATTGTCTTGTCATAACCATAAGCTACCTGTCCATCCACCCTTTCTCGAGGGCAGAAACAGATGATACCTTCTAATGCAACTCTTCTTGGTGTTTCCTGGCTACACATCAAACATAATTTTTCCCCCTGGCTTGTGTCTGTTGGACTGATGAGGTCCAGGTTGCTTGCTCCACTTTAATTTCTTCTTAAGCAAGCCCTTGAATTTTTATTGGTTGCTGTGTGTAGTGGCAGGAATGCTGGGGTACTATTTTGGATCTGCATGCCATTCTCACCAGTGTAATTTCCTTCCCCCCCATTTTTAAAACAACTTTTTGCTTTTGTTCAATTATATAATTTTTGCAAAACTCTTTTCAAAGTTAAAGTATCAGAAAGCACACCTATCCAGGGATTTGGTAAAACAATAGTTTCTCTCTTGCATTTTTCTCAGCTTTTGTTTGGTTTCCCTCCCACGGAAAATAAAGTGATTGGCAATGACTTTCCTGGCATGGGAAGTTGGGAGGGCAAGCAACAGGGGAGAGAGTGTGCACAGCAGCCAGCAGTCCAGTCTAAATTCCTGGCAAGTTGCTGCTGAAGTGTCCCAACCTGCATAGAATTTCTTTAAATTAGCTTAGAGTTCAGCTGGCATCAGCACGGGACCAAACAGTAGTGCAGAACTGCCTCTAGACTTGAACTTGGGAAACAGTTTCCCAAATTTATGGTTTTACCACAATATTTAATAGATGGACAGTAGATGCAAGTCATTGGTTGAGTTGACACAATGCACTAAGGCACCATTGGGATTACTGAATGAACTACAGTATTGAGACTACATTCATTTGGTATCTCAGGGGAAAAAACAACCATTTACAAACCAAAAGGTTCGGTTTGCTCAATGCTCAAAAACAAAGTCAAATCAAATGCATCGTGACATGACTGAACTGTGTTTCTTTACCTAATAGAACTGGAGCCTCCTAAGAGTGAGAATGGGATTCAGGTAGACTAAGCAAATGAGGTTTGTGCAGGAGTAGAAATACCTTTTGCAATCCAACTAGGCTTAAGTTACAGACAGCTGGGACAGAACAGTCATCAAGGCAGAGAATGCCACAGGATGACAATCAGAGTTTCTCTGACAAACATCTAAGCTTTGAAGGGACAGCTGAGCTGGGCATATGAATCTATGCACTCCCCTTCCCTCCAAGTAATCTCCCTTTCTCTAGCATGCCTAGATAAGGCTCCAGTTTGCCAACTGGATTCCTCTGGGAATCCAACTCTTGTCTTTCTTGGGAGTAGCAAATAGCAGAAGAAGGAAAAGGAAGACCACAGTATGTGGACCATGATGGAAGTGAACCAAACAAAAAACTCAAGAGACCGCAACCACAGGCCTAGAATTAGGTACTAGAAAAATAAGGCAAGGCCTGTCCTGCCCCCTTGAGAGCTCCTGAGCATATGTAATTTACTCCCCCCATCACAGCTGCTGATTGAGGTGGGATAGCTAGCAATAGGGTTTCAGGGATGACATTGATTATCTGGGGCAACGTTAGTAACAGCCCCTCATCCTTTGAGGCCATACACAAGCCTGCTTCACATGTTTCAGTTATGCTAATATGTGTCTTTTCAATCTTATTTTATTTGACCAGTATTTCTAAGAAGTTGCATATTCCTACGCCTTATCCAAATTTTCCTCCTACCCCCTTTCCTAATTTTTTGAAGGTCTTGCTTGCTAGCTCACAATAACTTTTCCAGGTTCCCACAATAGTCATCTCGTGCAATCATCTCTCCCCACTCCCTGCCAGCTCACCTTATATGGTGCCCCAGTCCTGCCATGCATGTAGATCTTCCCTGGCACTTGGAGGGAGCTATTAATATCCACTTCTCTTGGTGCTCCGAGGTATTCCCATTGCCTCTCTTGGCCAACTGCCCAGGTGCAGCCCTAACAAGCAGTGAGACTGGCCAAGCAGTTCCACCAGGTTGAAAGTCCCCGTCGGAAGAACTGATTGGATTCACACATTAATCTAAGGCACAATGTATTCCATTTTCTGCTGAGAGTAAGGCAGATTGGGGGGAAGACACATGGTTTGCCTTTTTGTTTGTGTGTTTCACTCTCCTCTAATAGACTCACTAGGGCCAGGATCTCCAACCTTGGCAACTTGAAGACTTGTAGACTTCAACTCCCAGAAACCCTCAGTCAGCAAAGCTGGCTGAGGAATTCTGGGAGTTGAAGTCCACAAGTCTTAAAGTTATCAAGGTTGAAGATCCCTGCACTAGAAGTACAAAACAAGAGCAGCTAAAAAAAGTGGGGAAACAAAGGCAAACAAGCCACAACCGCTTTGCTTCTTTGCAAGACAGATTCTAGCTTCTTCAACAAGCCATGAAAGAAATCTGAGCCTTAACACGATGCATGAAACCAGCCTTCAACTGCAAAGCAATTTATCTCCTACAGTTCAACCGCTTGACAAAGAGAGGCTGCCTGCTCTGAGCCTTAAGTGACACTCTTCTGACATTATTTGGCAGGGTGTTATTCCTGGTCTCTGAAACAGGCAGCAGCCTGTCCGGCCCCCTCTCACAGCAATACCCAGGAGAGCAAGACTCAGCCTGTGATGTCTCCCCAGTTTAAGGAAGGAGGAGAAGGTTCATGAAGAACTGAAAATAGGAAAACAGTGGAGGGAGGCTGGAGGATGCTCACAAAACTGCACTGGGATCAGCTGCAGAAACTGAAGCAGTCTGGTGTTCCAGCTGAGGATAAAACCAGAATTTTTCTTCTCTAGGAATAAGTTTTACCTACCTACAACCCTTGAACTCCCTTTATCCCAAGTCAACCTGAGTTTGCTAGCTACAAGTACTTCTGGGTCAGCATCTGAAGGACAATCCAATTCTTATCCGAGATACTTTCTGAATGCCTCTTCCTTCCTAGCAGCCAACCCACCACCACTGTTACCAGTGCCAGTCTGCCAAATTGCCTGCAACCCAAACTCTTGCTCCTTCCAGATCTCTGTCAATTTCTGTAGAAGTAGCAGTGGCCTGAACAAGCCAGCTCCTTACTAGCCATCCATGTCAGTCCACCTAGGCAACCTTGGTACAAATTTCCTTCTTGGGGTCTGGCCAAATTTCCCAACAACCTGGCTCTAGCATATGCCTAATGTTGGGCTAAAATAGTAGTGTCAAAAGAGGATTATTGATACAACATGATGGATGAAAAGACCCCCAATTTCCCAGTATTCCAGCATTATAGGAAAGATCACCCAAACTTTCAAACTGACCTGCTTTATAGACAGTTTAATTCTGTCTGTCCCAAAGGCGTTGTCTTACCTGCCTCTGACTACAGATACACACTTGCCTGGGAATGATAAGACATTTATAAAATTATGAACTATGAAGAAATTGGATGAAAATTTTATAATATTCTTTTCAAACATCAAAATTCTAGAACCAATGAAATGTATCAAAAAGATTCAGGAGTAGCTTCTACAAATACTATATCAGATGGTGCACGTTATTATTATGTAGAACTCCTGCTTTATTATTTGATAATGGCCACCCGAGACAGAACAACTATCCATCACAGAGGTTAGTAGCAATAGCTAAAAATGAATCCTCCTCATTCAAAGTGTTCCTTGACATTTCAGAAACGCGAGGGCTGCAGTTGTCTTGTGGTTTTTCTAAAGCAACCATTCCTGAACAATTTCCAATTTTTTAAAATAAATGTTTGCACATGCTAATAGTTTATTATACGTACCACGCAGGAGAACTATTTCTGAATGAAATCTAAAACCGGTGTGCCTATTTCCACCTGGCATATGGTAGACAGTGTATCATTTTCTATCTCTGTGATGTTTATGAAGGTTCT